>NW_026867205.1:0-36668 GCF_026571515.1 Ruditapes philippinarum | reverse complement strand
GAAATATTCTCTTCTTGTGTAGGACTAAAGGTATCCATCTTGAAAATTGTGGAACAAATATGAGGTGTCGGTGGCTAAGCAATGTTTAAAGGAGAATTATACAACAACTTACTTATGAAACATTTTAAAAGCGATCTTAATTAATAGCTAAGTTATTATATTAACCAAACAAATTATTCAACAAATTCTGAGCGTTTGCTACTGAAATGCGTAAGTTCCGAAGGAAACAACTTCTGTTCAAAGTATTTCTAAAAGATTATCTTACTTAAATTTAATCAAATAATTCAATGTAAATATAAATCTATTAAATCGTTAAATTAAATTACCTATTCTGGAATTAGATCAGAATGAAAGGCGGTAAGGTAATGCTTTGAGTTTTCAGAGCTGCGGAGTGCTTTCAAACAGGAATGCAGCGCCTTTTATACACGCGATTCAAACATAAACAACAGTGTTTGTCAACAATTCAAACAAAAATAAAAGGGGACCAATAAGGGGTTCAAACAGTTCCGACACCTCAAACAGTTAATAAATAAATCAACATATCAATGAAATTAATGCGTACATTTACCACAGGTAATTATTACAATATTCAAAATACGATAATAAGGAGTGAGTAGTAGATGTTGCGCCTATCAATAATTTAATACAAAAACATTGATTCAAACACTTCCCGCCGAAAACCTCCCCATAGAAAATCAAGCAGAGCTGGTAATTCACTATGACGTAACTTTAGTGCATGTATGACGTAGTCTCAAAGAAGCATACAAAATGGCGGACTTAAATGACAATAGTGTGAATTGACATAAGAGGTAAGTCATAATACGATAGTAAGATAGGTTTAAAGATCCTGTATGTTTTGTGACTGATATTGTTACTGTGTGTATACCACACTTGCAAAAAATTATGTATGTATATAATTATGCAAATAAAACAATTTTAAAACATCAAAGAATATGTAAAATGTGTACTGCAAATATTTGTGCACATTATATTTAATCAATGATTTATATGCATTCATTTTTAATTGAAAATTTGACTTAAATTTTACTATTTCATGTTTAAATGTTGAATTCTGCTTAAGCCGGTGCTAGGGGGCGTGGACGGTAACTTGCACTTTCCAGTACCGTCCATGAACAGGCTCAATCAAACCGAGCCTGCAACATTTTCAATTTTGCCGTGTTGGGCTTTCTTTAGGGATTCTGTTTTTATCTATTTTAATGATCACATCCGTGTTATTTGTGCCGTGTGGCGGCTGTTAAAAGTCTCCCCGTACATTTTAATCAATGATGTTATATTTTCGATCCTTGAAGATCGTTCAGCACGACATTATTGTTGTGCTTGTGGTATTTTAGTTTCTACTTTTCGGCATTTTCTAGTTGGGTGGTTCCAATATTCCTACTTGAATAATGTTGAATCACCCTTAGGATATGTTGCCTGCTTTTTAAATTTGTCTTTTGACGTCTTATCTGTGATACGCAGGCTTCATAACCTCCGATCCCCTTTCAAAATTCCATTTTAATTTAGTTCCGCCCATTGTTTTCTCGTTTAGGGCACACGCGTTTTATTACTTGGGGACCATACGCCGCTTTTCATGGAATGGCACGGAAGTGTCACATTGAAAGGTTCCATGATAACCGCCGTATGAACACATCTGCGGATGTTTCTAAATTCAAAATTTTACTATTTCATGTTTAAATGTTGAATTCTGCTTAAGCCGGTGCTAGGGGGCGTGGACGGTAACTTGCACTTTCCAGTACCGTCCATGAACAGGCTCAATCAAACCGAGCCTGCAACATTTTCAATTTTGCCGTGTTGGGCTTTCTTTAGGGATTCTGTTTTTATCTATTTAGATGGTTCCATGATGACCGCCGTATGAACACATCTGCGGATGTTTCTAAATTCAAAATTTGACCATTTCATGTTTAAATGTTGAATTCTGCTTAAGCCGGTGCTAGGGGGCGTGGACGGTAACTTGCACTTGCCAGTACCGTTCATGAACAGGCTCAATCAAACCGAGCCTGCAACATTTTCAGTTTTGCCGTGTTAGGCTCTCTTTAGGGATTCTGTACTTATCTATTTTATGATCACATCCGTGTTATTTGTGCCGTGTGGCGGCTGTTAAATGTCTCCCCGTACATTTAATCAATGCTGGTATATTTTCGATCCTTAAAGATCGTTCAACACGACATTATTGTTGTGCTTGTGGTATTTTTAGTTTCAACTTTTCGGCATTTTCTAGTTGGGTGGTTCCAATATTCCTATTTGAATAATGTTGAATCACCCTTAGGATATGCTGCCTGCTTTTTAAATTTGTCTTTTGAAGTCTTATCTGTGATATGCAGGCTTCATAACCTCTGATCCCCTTTCAAAATTCCATTTTATTTAGTTCCGCCCATTGTTTTCTCGTTTAGGGCACACGCTTTCTATTACTTTGGGACCATACGCCGCTTTTCATGGAATGGCACGGAAGTGTCACGTTGAATGTTCCATGATGACCGCCGTATAAACACATCTGCGGATGTTTCTAAATTCAAAATTTTAACATTTCATGTGTAAATGTTGTATTCTGCTTAAGCCGGTCCTAGGGGGCGTGGACGGTAACTTGCACTTGCCAGTACCGTGCATGAACAGGCTCAATCAAACCGAGCGTGCAACATTTTAAGTTTTGCCGTGTTGGGCTCTCTTTAAGGATTCTGTACTTATCTATTTTAGAATTTATAGAAAATAAATTTCTAATTATCTCCCTTTATTTACACGAAATGTTAAATTGGGTAATATCTTCATAAATAATGCTTATTGGAACTTACAATATTGACAAATCTTAATTTGAGCATCATATTTATGAAATAAAAACATGAAAAAAATGTGTTACAGGATCTTTAAAGCTATATATGAAAGCGTAGGTTAAAATTTACAGGTATAAGGTGATAGGTAGTTCTGGCTTCCATAACTTTATATGTCGCTTTTATTTTGACGTTGCGACAGTAAAGTTATGGGTCAACCCTATTTGCAAAGGCTACCAGAATTTGACAGTTCGTGCGCCGTACATTAAAACCTATTAAAATCACCCTTATTAATCAAATTTGGGTCAAATAAAAATACCATTTGATAAACAAGTCAATTTTGAACTAATTCATGTTTTGTTTTTAAATGAAACTTCAATGACATTGTGTACCCTACTATTTTTAGAGAAATATGTAGAGAATGTTTACCAATATGGAGTCTGCTTTCAAATGAGATCTCGCGGGACTTCATGTTTTGGAAATTCTAGCATCTATTTTTAGTAACGGACCATACACTATTTTTAGTAAGTGTATGATTTTATATAAAAACAAACAAATAATTCATGAATCATCACTCAAAACAATATAAATCCAACCATGTTTTTGGTACAATGTCTTTTATTGAATAAATACACCGTTATTCATAATTGCAAAGCCATGTTTTCAATTAAAAATAGCATTTGGGTCACGTGTCACCAAATGTCATGCAAAGGTATCCGAACCTAAATTCTCGCTGGTCACGTGATAATTAGGGCAGCAATGGCGGAGAAATTTATGAAATGTGAACCCGCTGATAAACTTTGAGGCAATATTTCATTAATCTAACATTCTGCGTTCAAAAATATAGACTGAAGGGTCCCAAATATATCTAACTACCTGCATTAAAATAGTTTTTTGTCCAGATCACGAAAATTAATTGAATTACAGCATGACATAAAAATGTCACGGGTCTGGTTGACTTTCGATACGGGGTTGGCTTCAGCGAACAGGTCTAGCAATACTATAAAACCTGTTCGCTGAAGTATCTTTAGCTAGGTGATAGGACACTAATTTCGAAAACGAAAGTAGGTTGATTTACCCACTCCTTAGCGAGGCAAATTTCTATCTGCCTTGCTCGATCAATCAAACATAATGCAAAGATAAAGGTTAAATATAAGAGATCTGTTTAAGGTTGAATAATCAGACACAAATAATAGGCTTTCACAAAATTGTCAAATTGTCATTTTCCACTTGAGAACAATTAATAAATCTAAGTCATTAATAACATTTATAATTACTCATCTGTAAAGTATTAAATTTGGTATTAAAGTTGATAAGTCCATCACAGTTCAATAATAATATAATTAAAATGTTAACTCTTTGAAACATTCATAGTGATAGATAACCCTTAATGTCAAGTGTTAAAAATATGAATCAGACAATAAGTCACTTCTCTGTTATTTCAATATTTGATCAATAAATAAAAAGTGTGTTAATTTCCTGAGCTCGTATAAAATATCAGTCAGTTGAAGTTATCTCTACTAAACAGCCTGTTAAAGTTCCAAAATAAATTAATGGTAGTGTAACCTTTCTCTCCTCCAACCCCTCTTTCCGTCATTTGATTCGCTGCATAACTGTCTCTGGTTTCCTCTATAAAAATCTCCTCTTCTACCACTACTCTCCTCTAGTCTCTTCCGTTCTTCCCGCTTTCCATTCTGCGTACACCTCTCTGAATTCTTTTCGGTTTCCACTCTATTTTCTTTCTCACCTTCCCCTGCCCTTCTTCTCTCCGACCTTCTCTCCTCTCTCAACTCTGCGATTTCTTTTCTCATCATATCGACCGACTTCTGTAGCTTGTTGATCAACTTCGCATTCTCCAGCACCTGTCCCCCAACTATCTCTCCTGTCTTCCGCACCATCTCACCCAAAATCTCAGTAAATCTCTTCTCTCTTGCTGCAATCCTCTCTTCCTCGCTGTCTGAATCTGAGTCGTCCGATTCTGTTTCTGATGATGATGACTCATACTGCTCTTTCTTATATTCTGTTGTTGACCCTCTTAACCTCTTTGAACCACTATCACTGCCCTCCTCACAACTGCTTGGCCTTTTCAACACCTTCTCCCCTTCTCCTCCTAATACTATTTCTTCATTCACCCTTATCTCCTCGCGCTTCTGCTCTTGCTTATCAATAACCTCTTTATCACAACTTCTCACTATCCTTAAATCTAACGGCTCATCCTGTATTTCCTCATATTTACGTTCTTCAACCGATACCTTTTCCTCTCTCATCTTTTCCTTCTTTTGATCTTCCTCCACTATAAAACTCTGGAAACAAAGTGATCCCTCGGAAGCATTAATCACAACAAAATAACATAAGAATTGCAGACTCGGTTTGCGTTCATTGAACGCCGCCTTTCCTTGTTGATCTTGTTTTTCATATTTTTTTATTAAGTCTGTACATGAGGGATAATGAATAAGTGCAACATCCCTCACGCCCCCTAGCACCGGCTTGAGCGGTACTCAATTCTCAACACTTTATAGTGTTGGCATCAATGATCCCGAAGGACCAGAAAATATAACAACACTGAAGTGAAGTACGGGGCAACTCTCTACGGCTGCCACACGGCACTTGACACCTGCTGTTGTGAAGTACAAAACTCTTGACGGTAACGTGGACGGTAACTTGCACTTTGCAGTACCGTCCATGAACAGGCTCAATCAAACCGAGCCTGCAACATTTTCAATTTTGCCGTGTTGGGCTTTCTTTAGGGATTCTGTATTTATCTATTTTATGATCACATCCGTGTTATTTGTGCCGTGTGGCGGCTGTAAAAAGTCTCCCCGCACATTTAATCAATGATGTTATATTTTCGATCCTTGAAGATCGTTCAGCACGACATTATTGTTGTGCTTGTAGTATTTTTAGTTTCAACTTGTCGGCATTTTCTAGTTGGGTGGTTCCAATATTCCAACTTGAATAATGTTGAATCACCCTTAGGATATGTTGCCTGCTTTTTAAATTTGTCTTTTGACGTCTTATCTGTGATACGCAGGCTTCATAACCTCTGATCCCCTTTCAAAATTCCATTTTATTTTATTTTGTTCCGCCCATTGTTTTCTCGTTTAAGGCACACGCTTTTTATTATTTGGGGACCATACGCCGCTTTTCATGGAATGGCACGGAAGTGTCACATTGAAGGTTCCATGATAACCGCCGTATGAACACATCTGCGGATGTTTCTAAATTCAAAATTTTACTATTTCATGTTTAAATGTTGAATTCTGCTTAAGCCGGTGCTAGGGGGCGTAGACGGTAACTTGCACTTTCCAGTACCGTCCATGAACAGGCTCAATCAAACCGAGCCTGCACTATTTTCAATTTTGCCGTGTTGGGCTTTCTTTAGGGATTCTGTATTTATCTATTTTATGATCACATCCGTGTTATTTGTGCCGTGTGGCGGCTGTAAAAAGTCTCCCCGCACATTTAATCAATGATGTTATATTTTCGATCCTTGAAGATCGTTCAGCACGACATTATTGTTGTGCTTGTAGTATTTTTAGTTTCAACTTTTCGGCATTTTCTAGTTGGGTGGTTCCAATATTCCTACTTGAATAATGTTGAATCACCCTTAGGATATGTTGCCTGCTTTTTAAATTTGTCTTTTGACGTCTTATCTGTGATACGCAGGCTTCATAACCTCTGATCCCCTTTTAAAATTCCATTTTATTTTATTTAGTTCCGCCCATTGTTTTCTCGTTTAGGGCACACGCTTTTTATTATTTGGGGACCATACGCCGCTTTTCATGGAATGGCACGGAAGTGTCACATTGAAGATTCCATGATAACCGCCGCAATAACACATCTGGGGATTTTCAAAATTAAAAAATTTTACTTTTTCAATTTTTAAAATTTAAATTTCTGTTTAACCCGGGTGCTAGGGGGGCGGGGAGGGTAACTTGATTTTCCCAGAAACCGTCCTTTAAAACAGGCTAAAATCAAACCGACCCTTTCCAAACATTTTAAAATTTTTGCCTTTGTTGGGCTTTCTTTGGGGTTTCTTTTTATTTATCTATTTTTTGGGAAACAAAGGATCCCTGGGAAGATTAATCACAAAAAAAAAAAACTTTAAAAATTGCAGATTTGGGTTTTGATTGAGTCTGAAACATGGGGGTTTAATAAATTTAATTTGAAAACATCCCTCACCCCCCCCAAAGCACCGATTTGAGCTTTACTAAATTTTCTCCAACCCCTTTAAAAAGTTTTTGGCCCATAAAAAATGACCCCGAAGGCCCAAGAAAAATTAACAACACTGAACTGAATATACCGTCCATGAACAGGCTCAATCAAACCGAGCCTGCAACATTTTTCAATTTTGTCGTGTTTGGCTTTCTTTGGGGATTCTGTTTTTATCTATTTTTGGGCTTTCTTGAGGGATTCTGTACTTATCTATTTTTTGGAGTTAATGTTATCCAACTTCCCATTTCTCTTGCAGTGTAAGCACCGATAAGCCCTCCCTCTTATGTTCGCACATGAAGGTGTATCCATGGCACTGCAAAAATACACAAATGACAAATGTATGGTTACTTTCGAATGTCATACTTCTTTTATATTGCCACCGACCCACATTTTAAGTTAATTCTGAAACTTTGAAATTATTTATCATTTAATGATTAACGTGTCGTTGCCCTGTCCTTTTTATGTTTGGGGTCCGCCTGGGCTCCTTGCCGTTGGTTCTTGTTGCTGGGTCATATGGGGGTTGCGTTCATTGAACGCCGCCTTTCCTTGTTGATCTTGTTTTTCATATTTTTTGGTCTAAAGAATATTTTGTTAAGGTAGGCTGACTCGATTGGAACTAGGGCTCGAACAAATTATTTACCAGCACGTGATTCACGTGCACACATAAGATAATAACAAACAATCACCACTCAGTATTTGAATGTACATAACATTTATTTTCACATCAAAATATCCATTTATTTTGTATAAACACTTTGACTTTGGGGAATTAAAAAGACGGGAAGTGGCTGCACAAACAAAAAAGTCAATTTAAAAATTAAATAATAAAATATTTCAACATCTTTTTTTAAATTTTCTAATTATACATTGACACTTGTCTCTTTAATTTTTTTAGATGCGTTGGCCGCCCATTTAGGAGGATTTTTCCCTTTATATCTCTTAAAATAGATAAATACAGAATCCCTAAAGAAAGCCCAACACGGCAAAATTGAAAATGTTGCAGGCTCGGTTTGATTGAGCCTGTTCATGGACGGTACTGGAAAGTGCAAGTTACCGTCCACGCCCCCTAGCACCGGCTTAAGCAGAATACAACATTTAAACATGAAATAGTAAAATTTTGAATTTAGAAACATCCGCAGATGTGTTCATACGGCGGTTAAGTCTTCAAACGCAGATTTTTCATCATTTGCATGTGCAAGAGGTACTCTTCTCGGTCTTTGTCTAATTGGCACAGCCCTACCTATTTCAGCCTTCTGCCTCAACGTAACATCCGAAGAGAAAATATCAAGTACACGAATCTTGCATGTCGGTCCATTATTTATATCAACTAGAGTGGATGCCATTACCAACTTATAAACATCTCTAAAGTTCTCTGTAGGCTCTATTAAATATTCCGATTTGTTGTCACCATCATCACTTTCGAACCACGACACAAAGAATAGATAAATACAAAATCCCTAAAGAAAGCCCAACACGGCAAAATTGAAAATGTTGCAGGCTCGGTTTGATTGAGCCTGTTCATGGACGGTACTGGAAAGTGCAAGTTACCGTCCACGCCCCCTAGCACCGGCTTAAGCAGAATTCAACATTTAAACATGAAATGGTAAAATTTTGAATTTAGAAACATCCGCAGATGTGTTCATACGGCGGTTATCATGGAACCAAGTCTACCAAAGCTTCCGTTAGGCCTGGCACTGTAAGATCTTCAGTCACCAAACCTTCCTTGGGACTGTTTGTTTCCCGACCTGAATACAGGGGATTTCAACCCCCTCTAAAACTATTTTGTTCTTTCTCAACAAAATGTCAGCCGCAGATATGAATGTTATGATATTATTAGATATAAAGATCGATGACAGGTTATATGGCCCTGTATAAACGGCTTTTTGTAAATATTACCCGAGCCGTCATTGCAAATAGCCATTTATATACGGCCATATAACCTGTCAACAATCTTTATAACGAAGTTATAATACAGCAGGCATCATTTTTAGAGAAAAAAGTAAGATTTCTTCATGAATCTACAGCAGCCGTGCATATAAAACTATATAAACATCACGATTATCCAATGAAAAATGACGTTACAAACGTGCAGTATTATAAAGTCCTTTTATAACGTATGTATACAAAATACTACTTTAGTATTGTTGACACAGGTTAACTTCAGTCAAATATCTCTTTTGTCTTTTGAGTAAAAAACTGGTTTTTTATATAAATTATTTGAGTTTTTCATGAACACCAGGGCTTATTTTTTTATACAAATTTTTAAATTTAAGAAAGCAGATTGGGAAACATTTACTAGGCTCTGTTCTATTGATCTAACAAAAAATGAATTTGATTTCACCTCTGATGATATAGCTTGAAACTTTCTCTTCTTCTGCATTACATACGATTTGCTTGCAAAGTTATTCCATTAAAAAAAAGATAATAAAAGTAAACAAAATCAAAAAAACCATGGTTTTAACGATGAATGTAAAAAAGCCGTTCGTATACGTAAAGCTTCACTCCAAAAAGTTTGAACATAGACCTACAACAGAAAAACCTTGAAAATTATAGAATATTTAGAGCCAAAGCTAGAAGATCAGTGCGTCAATCTAAACGCCAATCATGGCAATCTTATGTTTTCAAATATTAATTCAAATACTTCTATTAGGAAAAGTCTGGGATGCAGTACGAAAAATAAGTGGTAAGTAATAAAAAGAGTCCAACTGTTCACTTAAAAACTGGTGATGGCCAATATGCCAAAACAAAAAACAGATATTGCAGAAACTTTGGCTAAAAACGTTTGAAAAGAACTCTTCTTCAAGCAATTATTCAAATACATTTCAACAACATAAATGTAAATCTGAGAAAGAGTATATTAATTTTACTTCAACAAACGACGAAAGACTATAATTCCCTTTTCTCTATTGATGACTTAATTTATTCAATCAAAAAACTGCAAAAGATAGTGCTGCAGGCCCGGACGAAATTTAATACCAGTTTCTTAAAAACATTTACCACCCCAATCCCTAGACTTGCTTCTTTGAAATTTTTAAAACAAAATTTGGGTATCTGGTGAATTTCCCAACACTTGGAAGAATGCGTTGATTATTCCTATCCCTAAACCTGGAAAAGATTCAACTGACCCTACAAATTATCGTCCAATTTCACTTACAAGTTGCCTCTGCAAAACATTCGAGAGAATGATAAATAATCGCTTAGTTTGGTATCTAGAAAATAATGGAATTATCACTAATTTTCAGTCAGGTTTTCGTAAACAGCGAAGTACAAACGATCATGTTGTACGACTTGAGACTTTTATTAGAGAATATGATAAACAAGATCAACAAGGAAAGGCGGCGTTCAATGAACGCAACCCCCACATGACCCACCAACAAGAACCAATGGCAAGGAGCCCAGGGGGACCCCAAACAAAAACAGGACAGGGCAAAGACAGAGCACGGACAGGTTAATCAAGCCTTTGTAAATAAACAACACCTGGTATCAATTTTCTTTGATCTTAAAAAGGCTTACGACACTACTTGGAAATATGGTATCCTAAAAGATCTAAAGGATGCTGGACTTAATGGCAGACTTCCTCTTTTCATTTCTGGATTTTTAAACGATAGGCACTTTAAAGTGAGACTTGGTTCAACTTTTTCTCAAGACCACCAACAAGAACAAGGTGTTCCTCAAGGAAGCATACTTTCTGTTACACTTTTTGGTCTTAAATAAACAATATTGCTAGCGCTCTTACACCAGGCATAGATTGTTCTCTATATGTAGACGATTTTCTTATCTGCTATCGATCGAAAAGTATGAGAACAATTGAACGGCAACTTCAACAAAATTTAAGATAAAATTCAGAAGTGGGCAATAGAAAATGGGTTTAAATTTTCAAAAGTCAAAAAACTCAAAATGTGTTCATTTCTGCCGACTGCGAAAACAAACATAAATGACCCTGAACTTTACATATCTGGTTCTAAAATTCCAGTAGTTGATGAAGCTAAGTTTCTAGGAATTATATTTGATAAAAAACTTTCTTTTATACCACATATTAAACATTTGAAAACTAAATGCCTAAAAAGCTTTAAAATTTACTTAAGGTTCTATCAAGTACAAATTGGGGATCAAAATTCTTCCACATTACTGAAATTATACAGAAGTATTGTCCGATCAAAATTAGATTATGGTTCTGTAGTATATGGGTCTGCAAGAAAATCATATCTTCAAATGCTAGATACCATACATCACCAGGGTTTACGTTTAGCTTTAGGTGCTTTTCGCACCTCACCTGTAGAAAGTCTATATGCGGAAGCTGGGGAACCATCGCTTTATCTTCGTCGTAAAAAGCTATCACTTCAATATGCAACTAGAATTTCATCTAATAGGAAAAATCCAGCTAAAAATATTATTTTCAAACCAAGTTATACTGAAAAAATTTGTTAACAAACCAAAGGAAATTAAACCATTAGGCCTTCGTTTTAAAGATGATTTAGATAAACTTAAAATTAATCCAGACAGTATCCTTCAAAATGACGATGAGGATGTTCCACCTTGGACTTATAATTCCCCGGAAATAAATATTAACCTTTCAAATATAAAAAAGGCATCAAATTCACCTGAATATTTCAAAGAGAAGTTTCTAGCAATTAAGGAAGAACATGAAGATTTTATACATATTTATACGGACGGTTCAAAAGAAGGTTGTAAAGGCTGTGTTTGAAAATAATTTTACATCTAGTATGAGGTTACCAGATAATGCATCAATTTTTACTGCTGAAGCAAAAGCTATCGATTTAGCATTGTCATACATAGCACAGCATACCCACGATAAATTTGTGATATTTTCTGACTCGCTTTCTGTTTTAATATCCATTAAAAATAAAAAATCTGACAATATCATGGTAAAGAAACTTCTTTTACGATTTCATGATATACTAAAAACAAAATATGTTAAAATTATATTGGATTCCAAGCCATGTAGGAATAAGAAGAAATGAAAAAGTAGATGCTTTAGCTAAACAATCATTAAATTTTCAAAAAACTGACTTATTGTTACCTGCTTGTGATTTTAGACCGGCTATAAATAAACTCGTATCAGCTGAATGGAAAGCAAATTGGGACAATGCCGTTTTTAATAAACTTCACGATATAAACCCATCTCTTGATATGTCACCATCTCTGTCAAGCCGCCGTGATCAAACAGTTCTTCTTCGATGCCGAATTGGACACACTAAAATTACCCACTCTTATCTCCTCACAAATGACAATGCCCCTTTCTGTGTAGGTTGTAATGACAATTTACTGTCAAGCATTTTCTTCTTGAATGTCATGATTTTTCACAGGCCCGTAATAGATTTTATTCTGTAAATTCACTCAAAGAACTTTTTAATACAATTCCACCAAAAAACATAATTGATTATTTAAAAGAGATACACTTGTATTCTAGGATCTAATTGGCTCATTTCTATTGTCATTTACAATTTTTTACATAATATTTTAAGCCTATTATAGCATTCGGCACGATATGGCCAGTTCTGTGTTGACGTGCCGTAAAAATCCAAACAAACAAACAAACATTTTGCGGATGTCAGTCCAATGTTTCAATATGTTTGTCTACATGAAAGAACCATTTGTGCAAAAATATCAAACTACTAAACAAATTGTATGAAAGAAATACAATTCAAATCACATGTTAAGCTAGGTTAGTGAAGGACGATGACATTCCCTTTGTAAAACTCCCAACAAATTGGTCAATTTACATTATTAAAGGTTGTGTAATGTCCGACATGGAATTTTGTTCGGGAAACCGATAATTCAGCAACAACGTTATGACAGTATTTTATTTCTTTTGAAATTGTTTAGATAGTAAATTGAATATTTTCTCTCGCGCAATGTTTCATGACATTTTTTATTTATTCCATTTTTTTTATTTCGTATTAAACTAATGCAAGTTATTTTATGTTTTTTGTTTTAAAATAAGACCGACCGTCCAAATTTATTTAAGCGTAAAGGTTATAGATTCAATTCTAGGAACTTCTAGTACTGCACAATAAGTTTAATGTTTCTTGCTAAGGAAACAATGGTTGACCCTAACGGGGTTTGAAACCGCGCGGCCAGAGATCCTAAAATGACAGGCCACTCGACATGCCGTCGAGATTGAGACGCAGTGTATAGTTTGGTTCACATAGAGACAGAAATCTCAGAATACTTAACGATATATCAGTACTTTGAGTATCATTAAAAAAGATTTTTATATCATTTTGTTAGAAGACTAAATTCTCTTTCTATTTCTTTTCAATTGTTTTATACAGTTTAATTAAACAGTCAACATCAAGCAAAGTTACTATAAAATGATTTGCGTATACCATTCAGCAATAAGCAAAAATATATTGCTATTAAAATATGTTCTAGTAAAGACATCCGTGTCAACTGTCTTTCAGATACCTAGGCTTTGTCACGTTGTAACATTTAGCATCATATCCAAGTTTACTGTTCAATTATCATTCACACTTAACATACTTAATATGCCATCTACTCCATCATCATTTTGCTAAAAACGGACAGAAATGGATTATTCTCTTATCTCCACATGAAATATACATGTTTGATATAGTAGCTTGTACTAAGATTATCATTGCATAAAAACTAAGAATGGCATAGAATAGATACAGTATTATGAACACGTTATACAAGAATTTAATGGTGATATGTAATGGTATATTAGCTAATTGCAGTTGAATCTTGTCGATATCAACTGTCGAAATACTTCAAAAGTGATAATTTTTATCCTTTGTAGCATCATTATGTCCTACATAAATATTTTCTCTTTTGTTTGTCGGTGCTACTGATGTGTAGCGTATTTATCTTTTACAGCCTAAACTAAGAAAATTGATATCTGTGTAATTTGAAATTTCTAAATAATGTTTCGAAACGAAAACCTATTCATAAATCGTATTCCTTCACTCTGTTTTTCTATAAAACAAAAATGTTTGTAATGTTTAGAAAAATTCACTGACTTGTCTGTTTATATGATGGGAAAATGTAATGATTTTTCCTTTTTTTTCGTTTGTGTTCTTTAGGTACATAAGAACAAACGTAATCTGAGTTTCACAATCACAACATAGAAAATGTTGGGACAATCTATCTTACTACCAACAGACCTCCATACGGTTGACAATGACACCTTTCAACCCTTAGATAACAAATCAATTGGTAGGAAAAAAAACTATATTAACAAATATAACAGTGAATTTATTTTCAGAAGACGTTTAACATGTTTAACAATTAACACAATTTGTATTTGTGACCTCTTTCGTACAAATTTTGTTTTGAAGAACTTTCCAAGTCACTCGCTATTAATGCTAAGTTATCTTCATATTGTATTTTGATATAACAATGTATAGATTTTACGTATGTGATATATTTATTTTTCTTTGATATTGACTGATATTGGTAAATCTTTGATATTGACTGATATTGGTAAATAACAGCGGCATATTATTGCGACCAAATGTTGTTACTGGAAGTGCAAAGTGTTTGCATTCTGTCTGTTAATACACAGTATTTGTCGAGTTATTGAATGTGTTTTCCATCTCATCTATTAAACAAGTCCCTGACATCTCATGTAAATAATAAACCAGCCAAATGATCAATTTATTGCAGCTGCATCCTTACAGAATCTTTAATTAAATAATTTCCTGTTGGATTAAATGGCTTTCTTTGAAGTATTTTGATTTCAAATGGGAAATACAGTAATCCTTTGAAATAAAATTGTTTATTTAATTCTCAAGATAACTTCGTTACATGATATGTAAACTAACAAGTGAAAAACGCAGTTTTCTGAATTTGTACCTTATTCTTTATTTAGTTTGGCTTTAATAATACAATGTATTCACTAATGTAATAGAAACAAAACAATCGATAGTAGAGTTTAGGTAAATAACCGGTGTGGCATGTCTTTAAGACCACCTTACTTGCAGTTTTACTAGCGTTTTCGTTTAAATACTCGTGCTTAACCTATGATTCGTACGTTAAGAATATGAATTTCATTATTACACAAATATTTCTTGCATTACAGTATTATCTACCATTTACAACGGTGATAAAATTAATGTCTTACATGTCCAATGTAAGGCAAGTCGCGTGCTATAAATGACATTATTGCCGCGTGTCATTTATGAATGAATGGTGTTCTTTGGATGACGTCATTTTACCGTTATGAATGGAATTGTTAGTTCAGAAGAAAAATATTCATAATCAGAATACATGTTTTTTTTCCATAATTTCTGTTCTGAACATAATTGATATGAAATATACAAGGAAAAGAATCAATCCCCGGCTGTCGGTACAAACTGGGATATTTAGCCTTCAGAGGCTCGTTTCTCCCTTGAGATAGTTATTCGGTCAGTACCGGCAGCCAGTGTAAGATTTTTATAATGATTTCGATTACATTTTGCTGTACAGGTAACCAGGCGATACAACTTAGTCTCTGGAATAACATGACATTTTATCAAAGTTGATCACAAATTTACTAAAATACTTTTTCAACATTTTTATATATAATCGCTATATTTTTGTACAATAGTTACCGTAATATACATTGATGATCTCATTCATAGTATTTCTATTATAGGATACACAAGCTCGTATGTACTATAAAGTTTGTTTTGCAATCTTATCTTCTATTTGATAGACCTTAAATACAGGAAACTAAATTCGTTTTAAACAATCGAAATGTAATGTGATTCAAAATTCAATGTTCTTGTCCCACGATGATTTAACAACAGAAACTAATTGGTTTACTCTGTATACATCCTTTAGGTATCATTATACGTCTTTGATAATTTCAGATCCTTAAAAGCAAACTTTTCATCAGTTTTCTGTTATGATAATTTATATTATTTAACATTTTTAAATGGCTTTTACGAGCACTGAATCTTGTGTTCTACAAGGAGATTTTATGGAAAATATAAATCTCCCCTATGGTTAGCGACATAAAATGTGTACATTCTGTAAAAAGTTCATATTCACGTTCTTAAAAAATGTTGCTGTAAAGAAAATCATATTGATAACGTTGTAAGTGATTAATTATGAACATTTTTATGATGAATATTTATAGTTTGTTCTAGAACAATTTATTATCTGCAATATAAATATATCATATGTCATATCGAATCATGTATCTCACACCTGCCAACATTATCTATGTAACTTTCTTTCGTGACTTGTTATTATGTGTCATACTAAATACCATCCACGTGATCATTTACTGTATTACAGACTTTCGAATGTATAGATAAATTCCAATCATAATAAAACTTTTCAGCAAAAATTCAAACGTAGAACACTTATCGAAAACAAACACATCTAAGAAGCATTGACTCAACATATGATCCCTTTAGAGAGTAAAGAAAAAAGAAAAGAAAAGAAAATGTTTTAAGAGATCATGAAGTGTATAATGTTGTTGTCTAAACTGTTAAATTAACAACATTCCTTCTTAACCCATTTGAAGTCACAAAATTGGAAAGAAAGTAATTTGTGTTCAACAGGAAATTAATTTTTGGGGGCAAAACGCAGCGGTAATAAATAATTCATTTACATATGTATTGCTTTATTTACTGGTGAGATAGAAGTCACGTGCTCTTTTAGTTTGAAATACTGGTTTAGTATGTATTAAAAGAGTATGCAACACTGTCATATATGTATAGACAAACAGCCAGAATAAGAATTGTATGATTTATTAAAGCTTTAAATGATCTTAGAATATGATAACAGAAAAATTTAAGCAGAAAGAAAGTCATACGTGAGCACAGATCACTAGAAAATAAAACAAAACAGAATCCCTGAGGAAAACCTAAAATGGCAATTGAAAATGTTGCAGGCCGGTATGATTGAGCCTGTTTATTTGTATTTATATCATAGTTTGGGATCTTTCTGTTGAAAATGTGTCAGAGTTAAATCGTATATACACATACATGCACAGTGCGTTAACTGGAGTGCAGGTATAAGTTACCCGCACTCCAGAGCATGTCCGTTGATTGGCTCATTTTTGCTGGGATTTACTTATTGTGACGGAAGAGAAAGAGGAAGCGACAGAAATATCATATTCAGATGCTAGTTCATTGGTCACGTTTAATGGGGTTTCATATGGTGACAACAGGGATCGTGTTGTTGTGTTTGACAATGATACAAAAGAGAAAGAACATCAAAACACTACGCCCCCCCCCCCGTGCAAATCAAAAAGCCTCGTATTTCGATGCTCTTTCTATTACTTGTAACTGCAAGAACCGAACACGCCCCTAACATTGGTTTATGGAGAGTTTAACTTTTAGATACAAAATGGCGTAATTTTAAATAGAGATACATTCGCAGACGTGTGTATACAGCGGTAAGTGTCGTGACTTGCAATTGTTGTTGTTTTTGTTGTTGGTTTTTATTTTGTTGTTGTTGTTGTTTTTTGTTGTTGTTTTTTTCACTGATACATATAATGTTATATAAAATTTATTAACAAATGACTCATTAGATACTGAAAAATATTCAACAAAAGGTAACTGAAGAAATGTTTAATAACACAACACAATAGAAAATCAACATGAAATAGTAATTCTATTAAAATAATAGTCTACTCTTTTGCTAAGTAGTGTATATTCTCCAAGCAAAAAAGCAAACAAACAAAAACTGGAAAGTTACTTTTGTCAAAAGCAAATAGAAAATAAATAAACGTTATCCCTAAGTAACTACCGAAACGGCAAAACTGAAAATTGTCGGACTCGATTTGATTTTATGCCCGTTTTCGGACGGTACTGATAATTGCAATCTACCGTCCACGCCCCATAGCGCGCAGATGTGTTATTTTAGTGGAAATTATGAAACCTTCAATGTAATGCATTTTTGTTATTATTGCCAATCCATGAATTGCAGCGAATGTTTCCTAAGTAAAAGAATGCTTGTGTCCTAAAAGAGAATATAATGAGAGAATAATGTCTTAAAATGCGGTCATCTCAATGCATTTATCAAAAATAAAAAAAATAAAAATAAAACATGCTGTCAACAGTAAATGAATAATAAGACATCCTGCAATCATATCAATTGAATTTCGAGTTTTATCCTTGTTAAAGTTATAAAAAGCAACTATATGTTTTAATGCTCGAGTAAAAGTTCTTGAAATTGGCCACATTAAACTTTCAAAATGCAGGTCACATGTTCTCTATGATTTGGAGCAGCGTTTCTTTCTTTGTTGCTGATATAACAATGTTTCTTTTACTTGTTTGATGACTTGCAAACGTCTGAACGTCTGAATCAAACGATTACGTATAAAGCAAGTGCACTTGCTATTCCATTCCGTAAGTGAACAGACAGGATACGGTGTTTGTCTGTCTCTTGGGATTTTTAACCATTTGTGCAAATATTTTGACAGTAACACTGATTAAAACTGCAATTTTACATCCTTTTATTGAGTATATATCTGTTTATTGGGCGTATATTGCCCCGCCTATGTGGTACTTGTATTACTATATTCAAAGGTCAAATATAGGTCTAAAATAAAATATGTTAGAAGAAACTGTTTAGTGTGTGTCGTCAAATTTGATTTCTATTCTTACCCTTCTACTGTAAATGACCCCACAACATCACGGGTTATACATTTATACGCTCTGATTCCCTTGGTAAATCAAGCTTAATGACTATAATAAAACAATTAATGGGATTACACAAATAATGCTATACACGTGTATAATGTTATTATTATGTAAACTATAATGACAGTAAATTGATCTGCAGATTAACTACTGAATCTTGTATTATAACGATTTTGTTGTATTTAAAATTTTGCGTTGAATCAAAATATTGTAAACAAATCTGGAAAGAAAGTGATCCCTTGGAAGAATTAATCACAACAAAATTACATAAGTATTGCAGACTCGGTTTGATTGAGTCTGTACATGAGGAATACTGAATAATTGCAACATCCCTCACGCCCCCTAGCACCGGCTTGAGCGGTACTCAATTGATATTATTACCCCCCCACTTTTTTCGTAATGCTAATTTCCCATTGGCCTCTGGGAGTTATTCTTACTGTTAATGCAAGTGTACCACGTGACTACGAATTTTGTACTGTTACATAGGTAACAGTATTTTTTAACAGTATAAAATCTGGTCACGTGGTCTTTTTTCTAAATAAAATGAAATAAAATGGCCGCCATTTTGTTCTCGATTCATTCTTATTTTCGACGATAGGACATCGCCGAAGTAACTATTGCTCTGATAAAACTTAGTTCTTTGCACCCTAGAGTCCCTTTCGCGTATTAAATATCTTTTTGTTGAATAGTCAACAGGAAACATCCGTTTTCAACGGAAGTAATTGTAATGTTAATAATTTTGTGTCAAACTGGAACATGCAGACAATTAAAGCATGCAACAAAGGATAATTTAACAATTTTAACCAGTGAAACGTTACAGATAGTGTTGGTGGACAGACATTTGTAGGATATCGTCGTTATTTTCTAAATGCACTTTGTCAAAAACCATGCGAAGAAGATTCTGGATGCAGAAGGATCAGATTTCACAGATCATAACCTTATAAATGGGTTAGTGTTTTGTTTTCTGAATAAAACACAGCTTATTTTATGTTTATGACTGGTAGATATCATCACTTGCCTAAAGAATAAAAGAAAAACAGCTTCTCAAGTAGGCCTACAGTGCACTTAAAACTTGCAAGGTAAGGACAGTTTAGTTATTGCTTCTCGTGGCTTATTTTTGTTACAGTTAGATTTAGTTGCCAAATTCAGATCATCACAGTATTTGTTCGGGGTAATAAAATAAATAACACATCGGGTAACAGTATTTTCCTCGGGATGATATTTTTACTGTTACCCTCAAACCCATGTGTTATTTATATATTCCTACATCAAGTACGTCGATATAAAATATTATATGGGCCGCGTCATGACAAAAACAACATAATGCGTTTGCGACCAGCATGGATCCAAACCAGTCTGTGCATCCGCGCAGTCTGATAAGGATACATGTTGTTCGCTATCAGTTTCTCGACTTGTAATAGGGTTTGTAAGCGAACAACATGGATCCTGAGCAGACTGCCCGGATTTTGTTTTATAAAACCTAAATGGGAAATGCTATCAACACTGTGATGAAACTGATTTGATGTTTGAATCCATTTACATTAAATATACATTGAACTATGTAGACCTAAATAACCTTTATTCATAGAAATATATATTCCTAAATAAACTTTTATAGGAATAATTAATCTCCTCTTCGCATATTTAATAAAATTATTAAAATCATAAAATTATTCAAAGATACAATAATCGATATGCAACGTTCCATCGCAAAAAACAGTCAAACGAATGATTACATAGCAATATGATATCCTTTCACTAGCAAACATAAACCGATGTTGCCTCCATCTACATTTTACAATATTGTAATTTTCATTCTTAATAAATCTACACTATATATGATGAAACAAATAGCATTATTGTTGAAAATTCAAGAAATAGTCTATGCATTTGAAACAATTTTTGTGTGTTTTGGATTACATAAGTATAAGTATATGATATAATTGTTTAAATACTAAAGTTTATTTCACAAAATAAAATATAATTTTATCGTTTTTGATGTATATGTAAAAGTAATAACATTTAATGTTAATGAAAACAGCTTATTTATTATTTCTCTATGTATTTGTCACTTAACATACCAATTACATGTGTAAAACGTCACAAACATAGGCACTTGGTTTCGGTTGATAATGAATTTATCTAAATGTAACACGGGAAAAATGACGGGTATTTAAAAACATAAATCGTTACATTCAGATAAATTTGACTGCTGCTAATTAGCAACGTATTTAGATCGGTCAAATTTATTTCTATCCTTACCCTTGCACTGTAAATGACCTCACGAAATCACGGGTTATTTTCTTTGACTTCCGTAATAACAATCCCACATGATGACTACCATAAAAGAATTAATGATAGCATGCAAGTAATCAACACACTAGATTATGTAGTTAATGGAATTTAAAATAGCGGTTCAAGACTTAATCACTCTACAAATTATTATGATGATGTGCTAAGATAGAAATAAACGTCATTGTTATTTTATGAATTTTATATATGTGTGTGAAGTATGTTTAATATGTTGGCAAGTTGCTATTTCTACAAGGGTATGGTACGGCACTTTGTTGTCAATTACTTATGTTCATGTGAAGTTGTCAAAAATTATTGAACAACAATAATGTATAATTTGCTAATTTACTTTTTTTACATTGAACATCAAAGAAACGTTATGAGAAGGGTTTATGAATAGATTTTACAATCATCAGCAGCAATGGTTTTAAGTATTTATTTAAAAAGTAAGACAATCATGTCTTCGTGAAATTGATCATTTCTTTCTCTAGCACATCTTGATATTTTTAATTTTCATTGTTAAAATAAAATACCTTTTTCTTGTTTTTTCCTTATATTTGCACTGTAATTATTAGTATATCGCACATTCGTGGCCGGAAATACAGATATTGCATTGAAATGAATTGCAAATGTTTTTTTTTAAATGATTATGCAAACCAATGTAAAGAATTTTTATCCTTGACGTATATATGAGCATTGAAGTAATGCGCATTTTATATGATCACTGAACCGGACTGGGACATTTTTATATTTAATATAGCAGTGTCAGCCTTTTCTATGCCTAGCATAGGTCAACTGCTCACAAACAGTATCACAAACAAAATGATGTGTTTTAGTATAAACCAGGTCAACCAGTGACCACATATAACTCGACGTACCAGCTGGATAGCAATTTGATATGTATGAGTATATAACAATATCAGATGTTAATTTATTACTACAATGTTTTTATCAAAACACTTTCTAATTGTTTTTAAACAATGAGATTAGCGTGTTATAAACGTATGGTCTATTTTTTCTATCTATATCTAGAATCATCGATCATCAACATGCTTCCAATGTTTTAGTTCAAATGGATGGCTCGTCGGAATTTAAATTAAATCGCAATCGAGGTCACTCCTTGCAATACCGATTCACACAGATATAACATGTTATACCTATATCCTATGAATTATTTTACAAAATGTATTGAAATGCATTGCCCCGCATTTGATTTCTTTGTCAAGAATGACTAGGGCTGTGACATCTGGTTTATAGTTTTATCTTAATTGAGATAAATGAAAATACTCTACGGAGGGATTTAACATTAGTATCCAGTACTCAATTGCTTGGTTGTTCTGAACATCTGAATCACTGTAAGTCGGTTATGCATTGTTACATAGTGTAGGAAGCTATATAAATGGTTTAGTTTTGTAATAAAATTGTTTGTATTTTCACATTTAATTCGTTCCTTTTAAAGTAGTTTGTTTAAAAGTATAGAAAGGTTGAATAAACATAAATGCATATACTATATAACTGATATAAGTAAGTAAAAAGAAGAAAATTGCTTAAATTCTATGTTTATTCGCTAATATATAATTATTTTGTTTGAATTAATGACATTCAGCTAGTAAAATCTGGAAACAAAGTGATCTCTCGAAAGCATTAATCACAACAAAATTACATGAAAATTACTCCAGTTAAAGTGACATTATATTGAATTGAATTTATATACTAAAATATTACATGTTGGGTATGGGAAATAAACATGATTATGTGTAAAAGACTATTTATCAAAAAATCAATTACTATTGTGAAATAGTCTTTATTGTAATCGACTTATTTCATAAACCAATGCACAATCCAAATCGATCAAAAAAAGAACAAAGCCGGACATCGATTTGTAACACAAATTTAATCATTATTGCAAAATAAATGTAAAAGAAATGTTACTTACTCATGAGTTACTTGATAAAATGGATAAGAATAATAAAAAAAAACGAAACACAAGAAGTATTAGGACTAATGTACCCACCATCCCAATAAAATAAAAGTACATGAAAAATGAAATGAAAAAGAATATGGTAGTAACAACAACTTAGTAGAAGTTTCAACACGATTGGTATTTTATCATATATCTACAAACAGTAAATTGAAAATTCAAACTCTACTGTTTCAATAACAACAAACATGATAAGCAAATTCTGTGAGTTAAATATCTAATGCGAACTCGGCTGTTGACGGAAATGGATTTCTCTGTGGAAAAGAATTACATGTTGAAAGTTTTGGTTGTCAAATTTAGTTAGAATTCTAACCCTTGCTCTGTAAATGAACTAACCATACACAGGTTAAACACTTTCATGTCCAGCATAAATCAAGCTTGATGACTACCGTTGAAGAATTCACAATAGCACATAATTAAATAATATATCAAATTGGCTACAGATTATCGGCTTTCAACAACACAATGTTGTTACATCTCTTACATGTATACATTATTTCATATGCTTTCAACATAGCTGGCAAACAGAAATGTTTTTTTCCAAAGTGTGTAAATGTTTCAATGCCAAGGTATTTCAAATAAACTCGATTCAAAAGTTCATAAAATACTAGAATAAATTGTTTCTTATGAAGTTTGATGTTTTATTTTATCCTTATAATAAGATAAAATTTCTTATACATTTATTATATTCTAATAAATGGCTTTACCTGGGACATGTATTTTTTGTGAAACTTTTCTTTCAAGAAATGGTACAGAAGTCTGTCTTATAACAATAACTTAAATATCCCTAGTTTAATTCCATGTCAAATAAAAACATGTTTTGTCTTCCTTTTTTGTTGGTGTTATTTTCTTTTTTTCTTTCTTTTTTCTTCCTTTCTTTCTTTCTTTCTTTCTTTCTTTCTTTCTTTCATTCATTCTTTCATTCATTCATCCTTTCTTTCTTTTTTTCTTGTATTTTTTCTTTCTTTCTATATTTATTTCTTTCACTCTTTCTTTCCTTCTTTTTTGTTCTTTCTTTGTTTCTTTGCTTTTCTTTCTAGTGTCTTTGTTTCTTTGTTTGTTTGTTTCTTTCTTTCTTGTATTTATTCTCTCTTTTTGTAGATTTTTTTCTGTTTTTGTGTGGTAAGGGAGAAAGGAGGGGTTTGATTTTTAAGTAAGACAACCACATTATGTCATTGGTTACACATAGCAGAAGTCTCTCTTTGCAAAATGTTTCGACAGACAGTCTTGCTTAAATTTTCATTTTGTTTTATGAGACAAATACGCATTAAAATCGGCATCATTCACGGATATATTGAAATCAAACCTCCTTTTATCGCTTTAATTCAAAATGAGATTTCATCTTTTTCACATTTTATATTCACTGACAGACAATCGAATGACATTTTGAAATTAATTCGCAAATTGAAGTACAGCTTTGCTCCAACGTATGTACTATAAAAAGTGAGATAGCCAAAATATACTTTTCGATGAATGAAAATGAGGAGTATAAATTCCTTATAGAAAACATTTAAAGCATATACACACAGTTTTATATGATGTTTCATTCATATTTCGGCACAAAGTCATGCACACCTTATCGCATATAGCATATTGCACAGTTTTCAATCTATATCATACAGCTACGCATCAATTGTATAGTCAGACTGTCATAATATATAGAATACTAAAATACATTTATCTACTTATATCTTATCTGTATATACAATTTTATAATATTTTATCTTTGTTTCGTCGCTTTCATTGGATAAGCTATATACATGTGCACGGCTTCTGTGAAATGATGAAGTATTTTCATGTTTTCCTCTAAATAAATGGAAGTTCGTGACAAGTTTCATTGGCCCTGTATAAAAGGGTATTTAAAAAAACCTATATACAAAAACAAAACTCAATGCAGGGCCTATAAAACCATTCAAAATTTGACCACAATATCGAAAATAATGTCACTACTTATCAAGCCCTTATTTTATGGTGTTCAATCAATGTCTAATATATTATATGATTATTGATGTGTTCATTGATACGATGTTTATAATTTTTATATATTTTTGCATATTAATCAAGTACTTATAAAATAATTGCCTTACTGACTGCGTAGATGTTGGTGTTAGAATTGAGTTCACTTACCGAAACGCGGCAGGTTTGTTTAGACACACATACATGTACATGGAAAACAAAGAACTAACATATGCAATTTAACTAGTTTTACTTTTGTCGTGTCTTGTTGGTTGTTTTATCTTTTTTTGCGCTATGTTAACAGTATGCAGTTTTCATATAGAAATACAGCTACTTGTAGACTGTAATATCATGTTAAATATTAGATTAAATCATTTTATAAAACCAACTTCATTAACCAAATCGGTCAAGGGGGTTTAATTTCTTTTTACAGAATATGAAAATGTGGAACACAGTTCTCTCCCTTGCCGTTGCTGCGTATATCCATTGATTTGCTCATATTGTTTATTTGTTATAAACATTGTTTAATGTTTCAGGTGAAAAAAATGATATTGTACTATGCACTCAGTATATTTAATTCATTATGTTTTAATTACCTAAAAAACCTGAATTTTATAATTCCACCACATAGACTCGTTACACTTTTATCGGTTTTGTTTTTTGTTATTTTGTTGTATGTTTATATTATTTATTTGTTTGCTTTTATAATTTTTTATATTGAAAAACATATTAAAATTATTTGATTTTGTTATTGCGTACAGCAGATAAAGTAAGATAAAATTATTCTCTTTAAGATCGATCTAAATATACTTTAAAGGGGCAGGGGACCTAAAAATGAAAAATTTTGTATTTCAGTGTGACCAGAAACACAATTCCAAATATTTCAAAATCTGTTTCACAGGCAGATAACCAGTTGCACAGCATTATTCAATGATATATGACATACATTGAAGAAAATAATAGTTTGCATGCATTGCTCCTTCAAAAAATGACTGACAGCAATTTATATTTACCCCCACCCAGCCAAAATCACACCTAAAATATACCAATATAGGCAATCTTCATGAAGGTGCAGCATACTCCAGAATCCGCCCGATTCCTTTAAAAATATCAGTAACACGCAGTGCAAGCTATGGCATTTTCAGAAATGACAAATAAAGTGTCTGTCATACGTTTAGATTTTTCACAAAATTTATCTGAAATTTCTTACTTGTTTGGCGCCAACTGTCAAAGCTTGCTTTTTAACTTTTTCACCTCCATTCGGAGAGCCAGAAATACATACAAAGCTACCAAAATGCTTATTTTCGGGTAAAAACCCAAAAATTTATCTCATTTCCTACACACAAACAAGAACAAATTACAATGACAGAGAAATATCAGAAGTTATCAGTACCTTCAAAACACCATGTCTGAGTTATTAAAAAATTTGACCGGGGCCATCATTCGAATATGTCCCCTGCCCCCTTAACACACGAGTGAAAACTATACGTATTCGCCGTTTCTAATGTAAACAAAGGGACGTGCGTTGGTATAAGTAACTGTGACGTTTATAAATGTAGATAATGACTGAAATGACATGGTATATTGTACAAACAAGGTGTTATCATAATTAGTACATATAGAGCCTGTATTGTGTAACATTATGTCTGCCAATTATAGACAAAAACAAACTTGAGCAGACAAATAAATAATGACTGATCCCGTGTCACCTTGAGAAATTGACAAGCGTGTATAGTATCAGTAAGTAAAGCGATAAAATGACCCGGATTTAAAGATATAAATAGAATCGGTTTACCTTACGCTTGGATAACATCAATACTTTATCGGTGAACAAGCAAAATGTTAAGGATATTGTATTATTAGTGATAACAGCAGATGGCAAAATTTGTGTCACTTAAAAGAAGTAAAAGCGAGCAGGATTTAAACGATTCGCCAACATCGGAGGAGAAAACACACAATGGTATATACATGTATTTTTATTTTTAATTTTAAATTTTATATAGATCTAATGTATATCTGTATCTATAAGTTTGCGAAGACATGCATAAATTACTTTACTTCTTTTGATAATGTACCCAACATTTAAGAGTATTAACCCCAATTCAGTCATGTACTTATTTTACAAGTATATGTTTCGGATTATTGACTTAAAGACACGGGTGTAAAGCAGAAGACGAGTTCCGCCGATATACGTTATTGACCAAACTCCGTCTCGATTGTGTGAAATACACAGAAACTGATAAAATGCAACTATTGGATATTCACGTCACATATTGCATGATGTTGAATATTGATACACAATGTTTATTACAATATAAACATATGTTACGAGTTCGTTTAAGGTATATTTCACGCGATCGTTTTACTTACACAAATACACCTATTTTACTAGTAGGTTAAACGAGTCATAAGTTGTCATATAAATTAAGAGAGTCGCTTTAAAGGTGTTTACATATTAAGGGATATACATGAGAAATTAATTGCTACAGAGACGACACTTTCTATACTCCATAGTTATTTTTAAGCAAAGGTCATAATTGATTTTTGTTAATTTTCAGGGATTAAACTTCTGGTTCAGTTAGCCGAGGGCGATCTTCCGGTACTTGAATTTCTGAACGACTATATACAAGACTTTTTAGACGGCAGTTACCATGGAAACACGGAATTTTACCTGCGATCTCATCAATTTGTCTCACAACTGGAGCAGTTCTACCGCGAAAAGAACTCCCAGTGCCCATATTATCTTATATCCTTTTTCCGGCACATCATTACTCTTGTATCAGAAACGTTGTTTCTTTCTGCGTCAAGTGACGTTTGTAAAGTTGCTGTAGACTCAGTCGTCGTTACTTCACCAAGGGTCAAGGTCAGATTACGAGATTTACAAGCAAACGTGGCTGAAATTCAAGACTTGACTATTAAACTAGAAATTGATATAATTAGGCATTTAAAAGACAGTAAAAACTTTCATTTAAACCAATTTGATTCAAAAGCTGTGATAACTCAAACTGAGCAAATATGGCGGTTACTTCGACGATGTGAGACACCGATGAAGGATGTTACCATGGCAGTAGAAAAGAAAGCGCTCGCTGACAGGGGTTTCTTTCAGAAAGCATCTATGGGAATAGGGGCAGTGTGTGCAGGTAAAATAAATTTAAAGGTGCTTATTATTTCTCAATTTGTTTAAATTGCACAGAATGGAAATAATTAAAAGGTTAATTCAATGTTTGATATGAAATTTGAATTTGTATTCGTATAACGGAACAAGTCGGTTCCTTAAAAACTGGTGTCATCTGTTAGATATGTAAATAAGCTCATTTTATGCAGCTGCTTTGTATGTGCATAGACAATTTTAAATGAAAAAAAAATATGATAAATGATAAACACTTTAACACTTTCCCTTTGATAAATGAATAAATAACTTTACTACTTAATTTGAAAATATGTTTAACTGTATAAGGCATTACGGAAAAGGTTTATTAGAGCCGCATTTCATACACTGAAATGGAAATTGCTGGGTATACTTAGGTGTTTTTCCCTTTATTATGTGATGAAATCATTTCTATTTAAACTTTTTTTTTCAATATACATATGTCACGGTTCAGAACTGTTCACTATTTAGGGGAAATGATGTGTAAGCGTCCGGATAGCTCAGTCGATACAACCGCGGTACGGTATTCCAATGGTCCCGCGTTCGAGTCCCGGTCAGGCAGCACATTTTTCTCATCCTGTGACACATATACAACTTAATGTGACTAGATTTGTTTTATTAAACAATATTTATTTATAAATTCTCAAAGTTACGTTATTGATAAAGATTGTCTATCTATAATATGTTGTATGGTATGCTGTACATTTAAAAGGTCGTTTCTTGTGGTCGTTATGGCAAGGCGAGGATCAAGAACAACTAATAAATGCAGCTTTGTGGTCGGTTGGTACGGGTGTTTCTGGTGCAGTTTTACAGATACCACGAGCACGTGCAGATAGAATACTAGAAGAACTAGCACGACAGAAAGGAAAGAAAGAAGACTTGCAGGACATACTTAAACATTGGCTTATAGAATCAGATGGTCTTTGTGCAAAGTTGGTCCTTTACTCTTCTTTTAGCGGAAAACAAGTCTAACACAATTAAATCAACGAAAATTAGCAGAGAAATTGAGTCGTACTAATTGTAATTCTAACACGCATTTGTTACTTTTTAAATCCTCTTATTAAGTTTTTGTTCTGATATTAAGTATTTTGAATGAAATGAATAATAATGATACATGTACGGAAATAGTTTTCTTGCCATAAGGTTCAATGGAAGTTATCATGGTCCTTTGTTATGTCCCCTTTCTTTAATTCCTTTGTAAGCTTCACTCTGTGTAGTACAAACTCAATTTAATGTGAAACATATTTCAGTAACAAATATACATGTTTGACTGTATGTATTATGAGTTATTTTTAAATAATATTGGGTGCGTTTTTTAATTATTTCTAATATGATGTATAGATAAGAATAGAAACAAACTGCTTTCTCTAAGTGTTAAAGATTTTATTTTGGTAAGGGTATCATAATGTCTGAATGTATTATTTTAAAATGAAAACTGTTTCATTTAATAATAAAATATTGTCATTTATAAGTCATTTACGGGTTTATAAATGCCGAAGTGTAATATTTCCTAAAGTAAGATATGGCAGACGATAAGGTTTTAGGATTTCTGATTGGTTAGTGTTTCTTACTTGGAAACGCTCTTCTTCTCACCGCCATTGGTTATGATTTCGTAAGGGACTTTTCGGTTGTGTACCGTGTAAGTAAGCTGGACTGGTAGCTTAAAGTAAGTTGGCGATTCTTATATCTGTCGCTCAAAATATGGCATATAGGGACACAACTTGTGTCTATTTTCATCCAACTATGTTGCAAGTTCGATATAAGACTATTACTGTGTTAGTGCTGGTGAGATCGAAAGCCCAACCCGACGTCTTTTCAGGCATTCTTTTATAGTTAGAAAATAAACATGTGTTCGTCAAATTATATCATTCTTTTCGTTGATGTTAACAAATGACTGTTTTATTGAAAACTTATATATGCATGTATTACATTGCTCTACCCTTTCTGGTATATCATTATATTTGTAACACGATTTTTTTCCATTGTAAGGTCAGTACATGAAAATTCGTTTATGGTAGCTAAAGTAAGCAAGCACGCTGAAAATAATTTCTATATTTTTTAGCGTTTATTTATTTATGATTTTTTTTATTTATTTATTTATTTTTACCAAAGCATTCTTTTGTTTTTCAAAATATACCTAAATTAATTCAAAATTAAACATGCTTGCATTCGTCGAAAATTTTCGTTAGAAAACATGCATTCGGGAAATAATTATTTTTCCCAGATAGCGTGATATGTCACGAAATCCACCTACTCTACTACGTGATAAAATGCCATGGCAAACGTGACATCGCTTATTTAAATTTATAACATGCATGTAAAATAGATAAACTGTTCATTCTCTTATCTATAAGTATGTTAAAGTAAATAAATCACTGATTATAACTTACTTGCATATGAATGTATTTATGTAAATGATTTAATCTAATATATCAATCTATACAATGGACTGATGTTGAATGTTGTAACATGATCTTTCGGATTTTCCGGAAAATATACATTTTTACTTTCTGTTTGTATAACTGCTTTGGGGTTGAATTGTGAATAAATTAAATTGAACAATTTTTTTAACCCGATGAGGCTAATAGAAACTTCACATGTTGAAATAATCCTTACAATACAAATGCTGTATTATAAAATAAGCGTTATGAAATGAAAGTTCATATTTTTGAGTACAAGCTGAATTATAATTGCTAATGTGTAAAATTATCAGTATATTTAGAATCTTCTCCTAAGTTTGAATCTAAACTTGAGCTTATAGTATTATGACTAGTAATCTATGAATTGCTGGCCGTCTGAGTTCAAACCCCATCAAGGGCTAGCCGCATTTTCCGTGAGCAAGAAACTTCAAACTTATTTCTCAGTACTGGTTGAATCCGTAAACGGATTCGAGAGTGTTTCAATAAGTTGGTAGCTTGCTACATAATCGACCTTAAATAAATTCTGTATAAACTAAAGACAATTGAAAATGTAAATTAAACATTCTATAAACATGCAATTTTGAAACAATGACACATGTCAAATTTTATTTTTATATGATTATTATAATTGTTAAATATTATATAGTATCCTAGTTGAAATGTGTTTACGACCGACGGAAAATGTTTGCAACAAATGTTTGGTTGTTGATGACTTTTGTTTTGTATTTAATTTATTAACTACAGAACATGTACAGTGTTTTTTCGTCATATTTCAACGTGCCATGTTTATCTACAATTCATTATGCTTCAGAAAGTGCTTCACAACACAACAATGCATATTATATTGTGTAAAATTAAAAACTAGTGCACAATATTGTTAAACGATTAACATACAAACTTTTTTTATCAATGCAAAAGTTTGCATACCAATTGTAATGGTATTAATTTATTCTACCGTTTTATTAAATGACTATTTCATTATTTTGTAATACGAAGACGAGCATTATGTACTATTTAGTACCTTCCGACATCTATATTGACATTATTTTCATATAAATGTATGTCGACAGTCATATTTGAATAAATGAACGCCGAACAAGTTTCATCGTAAAGTGATAAAATATATTACATTTGTACTTAGATTTATAACGCTTATCTCCCATGTTTGGTTCCTGATCATAGCTTTAACATATTTACATAAAAGGTAGACACATACGTTTAAGGTGATACATATTTTTCATTTTGAATTGTACATTTTATATAATATATCTAAAATTTAAATGTAGTTGAATGAATGAAACTAAAACGATTCATTTATTACAAAGCTTTCCTTCATTACATCCAAATTCGCAAACTTTAGTTCATATTCATAATTAAATAATGCAGCTTTTACCTCCCTTGTTTTGTTCTTATTTTGAATATTTATATTAAAATTATAATGTTTTAAAGAAACCTTATGTATTTGGTTAGTGTATTGTTGTTTATGTTTGTTTTAACAAATGATAAATGCCATATTATACTCTCAATTTTACCCTGTTATTGTTGTTTTATTTTGTTGCTTGTGTTGTTTTTGTTACATAAAGTTGTGCATTTACTACCTCTTATTAAATGGAAATGTAAACCCCATATTTATCTGGAGATTAAAAATGTTTTACACTGATATTTCTTTTTTCATCTATTTTCGCATAAACGTATATTACCCCTTTGCTTCCATTGAAACTTATAAAATTACATTGGTTGTATAAGTTAAATATATTTGCGCATGATTCGTAGACGTAAAACTCCATTGAAGTCGTGATTTCCATAGGTAAACTTAAACAAAGTCATAGTTTACAAAATGCAAAAAGTAGTTTCCGGCGAATTGTGTTACATGTACGAGAGTGCATCAATAAATTCGTAAACTAATTTAATAGCGGGAAAATGATTTAATTCAAGTACCTAAAGTGATTACTCCTTTTCACAGTAACGTCCCATGAACGATTTTCACTTGTCCAATTTCTCGACCCATGACTGGAACACGTGTTGTAGCCCGTCACGTGACATCTCCCGCAGCTGTTTGTCCACGGCACACCTCAGTTCCTCTTTTGACTCAAGTTTCGTACCACAAAGACTGTATTTTAAAGTTGGAAACAGCTAGAAGTCAGAAATTGCTAGGTCCGGGCTGTAGGTAGGGTGCGGTAACAGTTCGACGTCGAGCTTTTCTAGTGTATCCATGACAACGCGGCTTGAATGGCTCGGCGCGTTGTCGTGATGTAATATGAACCCGGACCTAAGTAAATGTGGGCGCTTTCTCCTTATTGCCGCCATGAGTGTCGTTCTAAGACTAATGTTGCATAATAGTTCCCAGTGACTGTCGTATTCGGAGGAACAAAGTGGTTTTGCACTACAGTGTATGTATCACAGAATATAATGGCCATAACCCTTCCAGCTGACTTAGAAATTATCGCTTTTGTAGGGGAAGGCGAGGAAATATGTTTCCAGACAGAACTCTGACGTTTGCTTTCCGGTTCAAAAAATCTACGTTTCATTACATGTTATCACTTGATTTAGAATGTAATCGCCTTCTTTACGATACCTCCTGTCCTACTGCTGAAACATTTTCACCCTTACCCCGTCTGCTCCGACGTCAACAAACGAGGCACCCTTCTTGCTGAAACGTGGCGTATTCCTAATCTATCAATCATAATGCCCTGAGCTGTACCATATGAAATAGCGAACTTATCTGCTACGTGCTCCATACTTACTCGTCTGTCTCGGAGTATGTACTCCTGAATGGCAGCCACTGTTTCTTCATATGTTACAGTCACTGGTCTGCCTGCACGACTGTCGTCTTCAGTTGCCTCTCTACCGTGTTTAAATCGCTTCATCCGCTTTGAAATGGCAACTTTAGACAACGCAGCCTCTCTGTAAACTTTTGCAAATCTTCACAAATATCGGAAAAAGACTTTTCGAGTTTTGTGTAAAATTTTATAACGATGCGCTGTTCGTTGACGCAGTGTGACGCCATTTTCGAACGGACGCCCGTAACGTGACGTCATTTACGGTTTATGACGTCATAAGTGATGACGGCAAAGTTGTGTACATACATGTAGCATGATTCAATTTGAAATAATCTGTTTTCACAGCATTTAAAATTTCATTTTAAACTGACCAGTAGTTTTGACGTTATTGAGTTAGTATACGAATTTATTGATGCACCCTGGTATCAAAATATAAATGTGATTTGTAAACAGAAATGACCTCGATTTTAGATTAAACCTAATGATTTAGTTCGAGTTTCTGCTTCCATAAATTGATTTACCGTTTAAAAGGGTCATCAAATAACCAAGAGTGCTGGTGCGTACCGAAACTTATAATGTTTGAATGTTGATGATTATACAAGCTAACAGTATATATCAATAAACTATACTTACCTTTTCGTTATAGACATAATTATTATGCATCAGAAATCCATATTTTTTATTCGTTAGAAATGTCAAACATGTGTTTGATAATGTAAGCTCTGAGCATACATATTACATATATGCGTCTAAAAGGTAGCAAAATGTAAACAAAGTAGTATTTTGACTTCCATACAAAATACTTATTCACTAAAATTATATCAATCGTCAACAAGGCAAAAGATACATAAGATAGTTCAGGTATATAGCAAATGTGTTTATTCTTTTAAACTGAAACAAGTACCAAAAATAAACAGATTTTTGGGAAATAATGATAGCATTTCTTAGACATAATGGGCCTTTAAATTGTTTTTTTTTCAGTGCGCAATACCAAAAAAATGCTGGTTAATTGTGAGATACACATATAGGGGAAACGATTTTCTATTTACGTTGTGTTTATTAGAATTGTTCTATTGCTGCTTTTTCCTATCTGTGGGCTTGAAAATCATTATACTGTAATTCTAAATAATCATGAAATTATATCTTTATTCCTGTTTCACCATGATACAAAGGTATTTTAAATGTGGACAACACGTAGCTAGTATACTGTTGCAAAGCAGAAATACTATGTGAATTAAAAAAAGTGACCTAGAATGCAGAGACACAAGCAAGAAAATATCTTTGTTTTATTTACTTCCTGATTTCATGGACAGTTACAACATATTAATCATTATCACTGTTGACTATGTGAACACTTTTACGACTTCTTCGTAAATATTCGTGCCAAGGGAGATAATTCTGATCTAAAGATGCCGTAAGTTACCTTGACATTTTACATTATATATTGAAATGACCTTGGCAAATCAGATATAAAAGTTTTACGAGCCCGACTTTTATAACCACTGTTGCTGTAAGTTGTCTTTATTTCGTGTCAAAAATTACTTTGCTACAGAAAAAGAGACTTTTATCAGTGATACTAGGTCATAATATTATCGTTTGTTTAACATTAAAGGCCGAGTATGCCTCAAAAATGCTATCAGTTTTATTTCCCAAAATCTTTCTATTTTTGGTATCTTGTTACAGTGTTCAAAAATAACAATACTCATTTGCCATATAAATGAACTATGTTTTAGTTCTTCTACTCTGGTGTCATTATAGTGAATGAGAATTGTGTATGGAAGTCAAACTACTACTCTGTTTACATTTTACGGCACATTACTACATAATCATTTCAACTTTTTTCAGTTGCTAAACATCTAATATGCTGTAAATCATTTATTAAAAGATTATTACACACATGTTTGACATTTCTAAAGAATTAAAAAAAATATGGATTTCTGATTTAAGGACATATTTTAATATTGAAGTAAAAAAACCGATATCTTTGAAGCAGCATGCCTGTATTTATTTAAAAGTAAAATATTGTGAGGTGAACAAACAAAAAAATTAATTTACATATTGCAATTGGTACTTGCACATGTACAATAAAAAAATACCAAAAAGTCGTCAACATAAAAATTATGCAAAAATAGTCCTTACTGCGTTAGTCACACAGAAGAAATATGGTAATAAAATACTGCATAATCAGTCTTAAACCGTCCATAACATGAAAAATATAACTTGCATCTTGAATGTTTTTACTTTTCTTAAAATTGTAGTACGTTTTTCTTAAAGGTACTCCACTGAGGCATGGTCGAATGTCAAAAAAAAGTAAAATTTCACGAACCGATAATTTTTGTTCCTGCGTGTTAGGGACATTTATATAAATACAGAATCAGTGATACATTGATATTTCTTCTTTGGCTTGGCAATTCGTTTGAAACATATGTTATCTCCAATTTCGTGGGAAAAGCGTTTAAACGCCTTTCAGTTTGCAAATTTGAATGTAAACAACGGTCACGTGACGAGTTTCGGGAAAACTAAAAAGCGAAACGGAGTATTTTTTGTGTATCGGCAGCAACGAAAGTGCCACATACCAACAATGCATAAATTTAAGAGTAAATTATGGCTTTGTTTGTTAAATTTCTTGTTGTGCGCATATGTTCTTGTTAATAAAATCATTCAAAAGCAATTTCAATATATTTAAAGCATTATATTCTTGTAATCATGTTTTTTTTACTCCGTTACAATGATGAATTTAGCTAAACGTACGGAGTTTGAAACTGGCATACACAAACTTTACAAATATTCTATATTAAATTGAGTGCTTTCGTGTAATTAATAAATATTATGTATTAAGTTTGTTATGGTTAAAATATCAAGATATATAGGCTAAGAAAATTTCTTTTATCAAGACCGTGTGATGGGTCCTATTTCAAAGGTCACTTTGGTTTATCTGACACCCGTTCAGAAAAAAACACCGTAATACCTTTTATCCAAACAAGAAAGCATCAAAAATCACACCACTTCCAGAGAAAACGATTTCGTTTCCTCTTAGCTCGGATCAAAGCACTGAAAGCACTGGCTTCATGCCACATTAAAGGACAATAAGACGTCAACTTTATCAAGAAGTAATTTGTATGTATGTCTAGTGCATATAATTAAAATTCTACAAGAAAAAAATCGACGTCCTTTGCTAAATAGATCTGCAATTTTATTTTTATCATTTTACACACATACTTGCATATTTATCCGGATTGGATGTTAACGTTGTTGGAAAGAAGATTATTATTATTATTATTATTATTATTTTGGTTTTACGTCACATCGACACAGTATAGGTCATATCGCGACGTTCCAGCTTTTACTGGTGGAGGAAGACCTCAGGTGCCCTTCCGTGCATTATTTCAGGCACGAACGGGCACCTGAGTAGAACCACCGACGTTCTGTAAGCTAGCTGGATAGCTTCCTCACATGTAAGAATCCAAAGTCC
>NW_026867204.1:0-96372 GCF_026571515.1 Ruditapes philippinarum | reverse complement strand
AAGAAGAAGAGTGTATTTCAGATAAAAATAAGAGTTGCGTCCCTTTACCTTACTTTACATTCAACACAATAAGACGCAAAACAAAACAAAGAAGTTGATGCAATATAATCTTGACCAAATTAAAATGCAATATTGATCTGTTATACAAGTCTCATGTGTAAATTCTATTTATGATTGACAGAAAGGTCAGCAAATACATATTGTAGACTCTATTGTACTGGAAATAAGTATGGGCTACATAGGTTAATGCAATCAACCGTCCAAGACCCCTCCAATCATCCAGTACCAGCATATTCAACACTCAAGCTCCCCACCACATATTAAAAACTTCCGTTGATGTTTTCATAAGGCGGTGATCATTAAACCGTTATTATTTTACCATTTTTTCTGTATTCCCATGACAAGTGGCATATAGCCTTGAACTGGCATATAGTCATGAAGTTAAAAAATGACTATGAATAAAGTAATTGGCGAAAGTTATAAAAATTCGTTTTTCAAAAATGATCAGATGCTATGATGCCAAATCCATCTCACGTCTCAATATACACTAACAGCATTTAAATATAAATTATTATGATCGTACTTTAGCGGTTTAAAAACTTAGTTATTATAGAATTTCATATATACTGTAGTTTACAAAAAACGTTTCAGGTATATCATGTCTGTAATAGGAGTTCTCTTCATATAGTATTAACTTGTCCCTTTTAATATACAATTTTAAAACCACTTTAAATTTCACTACTATCGTTAACAAAATTTTCCGCATCTTTCAATATGTTGTATCAACGTTAAAATGAATCTATTTAAATATCACTCGCTCGCTCGCTACCTCCCTCACCCAGCCACCAACCGGATAAAAACAATTTTGTACGTTTCTGTCCGAGCACAAGCCCATAAGCCACGTATTTTGTCGGAATGTAACAGACGGTGCTAAAGTTTAAAAACAATCCAATATCTGTAAATGACACTTCTTTGATTCATTTTTAAAAGTATAGGTCTACCTCGAATAAGCTTATTTCAATTTTCCATGAGTCCATGTCCAAACAATAATTAAATCATTGATTGTCTTACATTACAATGACGATTTGAAATGCTTATAACTTCCTGAGTTTTACTGGGTCATTCTTAAAACAGAAACTCGAAAATAAACATTCTAATCTGTATGACATATATTATACAACTTGCATGCAAAATATACATAGGAAGCAATGCATTTACTCTGTATCTTCAGATAATTATGACCACTTTCAATGGAAAATGATGCAAAGGTAGCCTGAATGAAGCTAAAGAGTAAATAATATTCCTAAGATCCACATAAATCAATATGTCAATACATTAAGGTAATCAAGTATCAAACATCAATCAAAGGACCTTTTCTTCTTTAATAATGCAATAATAAGTTTTATTTCTTTGAAGGGAGTTCTAAGCAGAATTCAAGCTGCTTAAGGAATGCATGCTCTGTCGCCAGCACAGCTGCTGGTTATTCCAAAGCTTAGGATAATGTTCATTTGCGGATGAAAAACAGCAATAATGTTCACATTTTATTCAATTATTCACATATAAATATCAAGTGGAATGGCTCTACAGTAATTTAAGAAGAAAGTAAATGCAAATTTCATTTCCAAAGTGGTACAAATCAGGCATCGATGCTAACACAATTCCGAGACGCTTTTATTGATCGAGATTTATACATTTGGTAAATAGAAAAATCAGAATACTAAATTACATTCTGTTTATGACAAAAGAATGGCCTAGTCAATCTTAAAGGGGTGATTTAATAGCATTCCGTTAGCTTGTGATTAGATATGATATTAATCAACTTGTTTCACAATGAAAATACGTTCAAATATGACATCAGCATCTTCAATTTATATTTCTATATTTTGATAGTGTATAATGAATACAAGTACATGTAATCATGTAATGGCATTGAAAGTAAGACATTTTTTTTTAAGTTTCCTCATCTATTTTTGCGGTACAAATACCCTTTGACAGTAACAACTATGTGGTGTTAAACTTTATTAATACCAATAAAGCGTTACACGTCGAAAACTATGTAACTGCACATTTAAATTGTTTCTGGAGTTACGCCACATCTACAGAGTTCTGAATAATATTAATTGTTATTCTTTAATCTAAATTTCAAATGCAAATTTTATATAATGTCGATACGTGTAAGCCACAGTGCAAAAATACACGAAGCTTTTTAATGTTATTTACAAAAAGATAATTTGGAATCATTGAAATGTAGGTATTCGAAAAATGTTTTACCTTCAAATTTCCATTCGCTCTGTATGCTATGCTACTCGTCTTGCATTTTGTGCATGATTTTGAGGATACACTTCTGAAATAAAGCTTATTTATTTTCATTAAATTTATTGATGAATTTCATATTCATATTGTTCGTAGGTTGTGTAATTAAAATGACCTCTGTTGAATCTTTTATAAATGAAATGACACAATAAAACAAAGCTATTGTTTTTGTAAATTCCATTTGTGATTGACAGAAAGGTCAGCAAATACATATTGTAAACTCTATTGTACTGGAAATAAGTATGGGCTACATAGTTTAATGCAATCAAACGTCCAAGACCCCTCCAATCATCCAGTACCAGCATATTTAAAACTCAAGCTCCCCACCACATATTAAAAACTTCCGTTGATGTATTTAAAGGCGGTGATCATTAAACCGTTATTATTTGTATTCCCATGACAAATGGCATATAGCCTTGGACTGGCATATAGTCATGAATTTAAAAAATGACTATGAATAAAGTAATTGGCGAAAGTTATAAAAATGCATTTTTCAAAAATGATCAGATGCTATGATGCCAAATCCATCTCACGTCTCAATATACACTAACATCATTTAATATAAATTATTATGATCGTACTTTAGCGATTTAAAAACTTAGTTATTATAGAATTTTATATATACTGTAGTTTACAAAAAAAACGTTTCAGGTATATCTTGTCTGTGATAGGAGTTCTCTTCATTTAGTATTAACTTGTCCCTTTTAATATACAATTTTAAAACCACTTTAAATTTCACTACTATCGTTAGCAAAATTTTCCGCATCTTTCAAAATGTTGTATCAACGTTAAAATGAATCTATTTAAATATCACTCGCTCGCTCGCTCGCTACCTCCCTCACCCAGCCACCCACCGGATACAAACAATTTTATACGTTTCTGTCCGAGCACAAGCCCATAAGCAAAGGATTTTGTCGGAATGTAACAGACGGTGCTAAAGTTTAAAAACAATCCAATATCTGTAAATGACACTTCTTTGATTCATTTTTAAAAGTATAGGTCTACCTCGAATAAGCTTATTTCAATTTTTCATGAGTCCATGTCCAAACAATAATTAAATCATTGATTTTCTTACATTACAACGACGATTTGAAATGCTTATAACTTCCTGAGTTTTACTGGGCCATTCTTAAAACAGAAACTCGAAAATAAACATTCTAATCTGTATGACATACATTATACAACTTGCATTCAAAATATACATAGGAAGCAATGCATTTACTCTGTATCTTCAGATAATTATGACCAATTTCCATGGAAAATAATGCAAAAGTAGCCAGAATGAAGCTAAAAAGTAAATAATATTCCTAAGATCCACATAAATCAATATGCCAATACATTAAGGTAATCAAGTATCAAACATCAATCAAAGTACCTTTTTTTCTTTAATAATGCAATAATAAGTTTTATTTCTTTGAAGGGAGTTCTAAGCAGAATTCAAGCTGCTTAAGGAATGCACGCTCTGTCGCCAGCACAGCTGCTGGTTATTCCAAAGCTTAGGATAATGTTCATTTGCGGATGAAAAACAGCAATAATGTTCACATTTTATTCAATTATTCACATATAAATATCAAGTGGAATGGCTCTACAGTAATTTAAGAAGAAAGTAAATGCAAATTTCATTGATTTAGCTTTCTCGTCACGCCTTGAATTTCTTCATAAAACACAATCTAGAATTTAGATTGATCTCTCAGTGATCTGAGTGTGTGTCGAGTGGTGAAAGCGAAAGGGTTCTATCTGCATTTCACAAAATTTTACACGAGAGACAAAAAACTGATTTATTTTTTAGAAACAAGTTATTTTGCTTTTATTTTCTGTGTTTAGATACAAAATTTGGTCATATAAATGATTTTATAAGTTTGAAATAATAATATGGTAAAAAAAAATAAGATATTTGATAAAATGTCACTTAGAACCATGTCGCATTAACATAAAGTAAAAAGATGTTAATTTTGTCAAGTTCTATGTGCAATGCAATTTTTCTCTTTTTACTTATTTTAAGGTTATACATATCTCTAAGGACATATTTAATGCTTTTATATCAATTTAGATAATAAAATTTGACAAGGTCACATAGGACCTTTTTACCCTTAAACTGGAAAATTTGTATTTATTATTAAGCGCGAAAGAGTTCTAAGTGCATGATTTTTCGTCTTGAATGTTCTACTTCTCAAGTAAAAATCAATTTTTAGCAAAATTTGTTTTAAATCTATGTTAATGAGAAATATAGCTTTAATTTAAAGAACTGAATTTTGAATTTTAAAAATATTTTTATAACATACTGCACATAGAACCCTTTCGCATTTAACTAATTCGACCGGTTGAATGAACAGGACCAATTTTGGTAGTTATTTTCATTTTATTCAAAAAATAAAAGGAGGTCAATGCTTAAATTTTGCATGTATATACTTGCAACTTTAGTGTATTTTTTCATAGAAAATAAATGGTAAAACAGTAAACAGAAATATGAAAGCCATACATTTAACATGTTATGGTCAGATCAGATTAATCTGGCATTGTGACAGTTTTTTTTTTTTAAATCCTATAAGAAGTCACTTAAACTCAACTTGATAGATTTATCACAAACTTATAAAATGGAAAACATTTGTACATAAAAAACCATAATCTTAAGTGACTTATAATTAAATTAAGTGCATCACTCATCAATGTTTCATCATCCCAAACAGTGTTCAAACCAGATGACTGAACAATATTTATGGTTATAAAAAACAAAAAGTTCAAAGCTGTTACTTGGCATGCATATTCATGTACATGAAGTCTTAATCTATTAATTTTATACTAAAAAATAGTAAAATCATAAATGGAAGTATAAAATTCAAACATTAAATTATGGTCAGAGCAGTTTACCACACTTCATTAAAAACACATAATTTTACAGCTTTTGTTCTTAAACAGCTTAAAACAACAATACAATCTATTTTTTATTATAAAGAATGGAAAAAATCATCATCTTTAAAAAAAAAGACCACTTTCAAAGAATGTTTTTAAATTTCGACTATGAAATCAATAACCATTGGTACTTCAAGCTATTCAAAATGTAATTACTTGTATGTGCATTTTATAAGCAATTGTATCATTATTTTCATCATGCAAACATGAGCTCTCATGAACAAATTTACAGTCATTTTTTCAACAATGGATAACAAAACTTAAATTTTACACCATGAGGCTTGATAAGCCCAATTCCCCCTCATTTTGTAGTGATTTCACCCATTAAAACATACAAGGGTAATTTTGATGTTAGTAAAATAAGGTATTTTTTACAATTGGTTTGTGATAAGAAAATTTTGTTTTACTGGAGCACTTTAAAAAAATTTATCATCTGCCTCAACATAGATTTTACAATGATCTACCCACTTGCAGAATGTCATACTAAGTCTTTACTGTTCTCAGTGTTTGCATTTATGGGGTAAACATATCTATTTCAGTTGTTTTTAAGTAAATGCTTGACTTCTGCAGACCTTTCAATATGACCAATTTAACATGACTGTTAGTGTCTTAGTTAATTTATCTACAGCCCTGAAATATCATTTTTAAGAGCACACATCTGTCAAATTATAGTTACAGCACACAAATTAGATTGTTACATTTCTGTAATTTAGGACTCATCCTAACTGAACTGGGAAACAGATCAATTGGTACTGAGTCCCAGGTACTTGGTAAAGTTGAGGAAAATCTCTAACACTGGTTCTTTAAGAATATGTTGACTTAATTGGGGTTCTGCTAGCATTTCCTTTAGCAGCAGGATCCTCCAAAAGTCACAAGTTGAGTTTGAGAAAGTTTTGCTATAAGAGAAATAGAACTAATTTTGGGAACTGTGGTATTTGAAGAACAGGGCCTGTGGATTCAAAGAAAACCACATATAACATGTAGTTGGAGGTATTCATTAGGCGCACCAGGGACAACAGGTTTTTCACATCAGAATTATTTCAAACTATTTTTGAGGCTAGGACTTGGGTTCAAAGACCAAGGTTTCATTACTTGTTACTATTTTTCAAATGACACTTGCACACTTTACATCATTAGACAAATGTCAAAGTCTATAAAATTATTTAAAAAAAAATTATTATATTCCAAAAAATAGTGATATATTTTTTCTAAACTGAAAGGGACAAAAACGCAAAATGGTTTCAATTATCATCACTTGTAAATTTACAAGATTTTGATAAAAATTATATTTGCATGACCATTTCTCGTCTCTTTCATAGAGGTTTTTTGGAATTATTGTATTTTCAGATCTTAGATATACATCATATAGCTTTACACCACCCCAATTACTTTTTTAAGTTCTATAGAGTTATTTAATATTTATCATGGTGACACAATAAAAGAGTACTATTGCATTTTACGTACTTACTTCCAAGATTAACCCTGAATTGATGCCTTGCTACAGGTGTTCTTTAGGGATTTTGTCTGGGTGTGTTAATATTTGTATTGGAAAGTTAATATTAAATTCTTAAACCTTCTTTCATTGAAGAAAATAGTAATTTTGGCTGTTAAAGTGGGCTGTATAACCAATACAATATTGTTTGTGGTTATCCCCATGCCTTTTTAAGTTGAAAATATGAAAGGGTTATAACTGTGGGCTGTATGTCCTACCCTACATGTATACTAGTATGACAATTGGTTGCCACTATGATCCTCTTTCTTTGGTGTTTTAAACATTAGATATTGCTATTACTGTGGTCTGTATGACCCTAAACAACATTGCTTTCAACATGGGCTGTATGGCCTTTACTTCATTGTTTCTTGTAATGGAAGTCTAAGATGCTGTATTACATCACTGTGGGCTATATGAGCTGTGTTGTCTTTGATTATCTCTGTGATATATGATACGGTATATTTAGCTACAAGTATATATGTATATGACATTGCCTGTTCGACCTGGCCTGTTTGGTTTCCCACTTGGCTCCTTTTGGTGGTCCTGTGTATAGGATGTGTTCACTGAATGCCGTCTCTTCTTGTTGATCTTAATTTTCATATTTTGTGGTTAAAGCATTATTTTTCATGTGGCTAGAATGTTAGATATAATTATTCGTCTTGGGGTGTATGAGCTATACTACATTGGTCTTGGTTATCACCATGCTTTGCTTCAGATTAAAGATATAAGATAGTGTTGTCATCATTGGCTTTACGGCCTATACTGCATTGCTCTTGGTTATCTCTGTGCTTAGCTAGAGGTTAAGGATATAGAATTGGCTGTGATGCCTTTGATTATCACTGTGCTTTGCTTGAGGTTAAAGATAGAAGATAGTGCTATCACCATTGGCTGTATGACCTTTACTGCATTGCTCTTGGTTATCACTGTGCTGTGCTTGATAATATAATTAAAGATAGAAGATAGTGCTATCACCATTGGCTGAATGGCCTTTAATGTATTGCTCGTGATTATCACTGTGCTTTGCTTGATAATATAATTAAAGATAGAAGATAGTGCTATCACCATTGGCTGTATGGCCTTTACTGCATTGCTCTTGGTTATCACTGTGCTTTGCTTGAAGTTAAAGATAGAAGATACATGCTATCACCATTGGCTGAATGGCCTTTACTGCATTGCTCTTGGTTATCACTGTGCTTTGCTTGAGGTTAAAGATAGAAGATACATGCTATCACCATTGGCTGAATGGCCTTTACTGCATTGCTCTTGGTTATCACTGTACTTTGCTTGAGGTTAAAGATAGGTGATAGTGCTCTTGCATTGCTCCTCACTGTGCATTGTGTGAGGACAGCGGTATGTAATAGGGTGTATAAGCATCATTTATATAGCATTGACAGTTGTAGTTATAACTGCTCTTAGCTTGAGTTTAAAGATAAGAGCTAGTGCAATCATTGTGGTCTTCATTGTTTTGTATCACCATTGGCTGTAAGAAAGTGCTATCACCATGGACTGTAAGAGAGTGCTTTCTCACTAAGCAGATAGAAAAATCCATAAATGTTACTAAAAATAGCAGTGTTGGAAAATCTTATCTCACATGGGCTTATCTCACACTCAACGTGCAGCACTTCTAAAAATGTTTCCCTACATATACGCGATTCACTCCTATGTAAACAAAAATGAAACGTCAAAATGTATTAAAAATATGTGAGCTTATCTATTAAATTGTTCACAGAATCAAACTAGATTGATATTAACTTTAACACTGCAATGAGTCCTACTCTACCTAGGTCCGCCCTTGTCAATAATGATCTGTTACTAAAAATAGCACACTTTAAAGTATCGCAAAATTCTTCTTAAAATCGGTTATTATGACTTTGCCTGAAAAACATTCATGTTTTCTGTTATGGATAACGATGCTTCTTGATGACCAATCTCATTTTGATATAATTTAATTGAATATTCGGCCAAAAATAACCGGAAAAGTAGAAAAATCTTTGCAAACTGTAAACGCTTTTTCAGTTTTGGCAACCATTTAAGTATGGACTGAATTCCTAATAAACACTTATATTATGACACTTTCCGACTTTAATATTGATGTGTTTTATCATAATAACCTCACGCTTTGATGAGGGATCTCATATGAATGCATTTTCATTAAATTTTTCACAGTAGAATCTTTTGAAGACGTACGTCAGACGCTTAAGCCCCGCCCCGCTTTTTAAAACTAGGGTGTAGCAAGTAGATCTAGTTTCACTGATATTTATTGTGTCCAGGTGAGTGAGAAAAATAATCAAGGTTCGTTCCCAATGAACAGATCACCCTCGGGTTGGGATTTCCCTACCCTCCATCTAACCCAATGATAGATTCTATTAATCACCATGGGTTGTATGAGAATGCTATCACCATGGGTTGTATGAGAGTGCTATCACAATGGATTGTATGAGAGTGCTATCACCATGGGTTGTATGAGAGTGCTATCACCATGGATTGTATGAGAGTGCTATCACCATGGATTGTATGAGAGTGCTATCACCGAGGGCTGTATGAGAGTGCTGTCACAATTGGCTGTATGAGGGTGCTATAATCATTGGTTGTATGAGAGTGCTATCACCATGGGCTGTATGAGGGTGCTATAATCATGGACTGTAAGAGAGTACTTTCACCATTGGGTGTAAGAGAGTGCTTTCACCATGTGTTGTAGGAGAGAGCTATCACCATGGGTTGTATGAGAGTGCTTTCACCGAGGGCTGTAAGAGAGTGCTTTCACCATTGGCTGTGTATGAGAGCTATCACCATTGGCTGTAATTGAGTACTATCGCCATTGGCTGTAATTGAGTACTATCGCCATTGGCTGTATGAGGGTACTATCATCATTGGTTGTATGAGAGTGCTATCATCATGGGCAGTAAGAGAGTGCTGTCACCATTGGCTGTGAGTGCTATCACCATGGGCTATAAGAAAGTACTATTAGTCTATCACCATGGGCTCTATGAGAGTGCTATCACCATAGGCTATAAGAGACAGTCATCAAATTTAGCACTGGCCCGGTGGCCGATTGCCAGTAAAAAATAGTTCGGGCCAGTGAAAACTTTAAGAAAATTTAGGTAAATATATAGTAGAATAAATTCAAAACTGGAATTCGGGCTAGTAAATTCATTGACTGAAGATAGTGATATTACCATGGGCTATAAGAGAGTACTTTAACCATCCCAATTATGAGAGTGCTATCACCATTGGATGTATAGGAGAATCATGACCACTGGCTTTGCTTTATCCACATGTTTTGTTTGACTAAACTAAATATCAGTGAGTATGGTTATCAGTGTATCTTGTTTTGACTTCAAAATATATGATAAAGTTTTAATGGTCACAGTGAACTAAATGAGCAATAAGGCATTGCTCCCTCTGTTATAGGTTAGAATATTAGACAGTATCATTGTGGCCTTTGTGAGCGATACTACATGGCTGGTTGTTATCCCTGTGATTTGCTTGAAGTTAAATATATTACAAAGTTCTATCACTGGGCTATATGAACTTGTAGTTATGCTTTGATTTGAGACTAAAAATATTATATATAGCTATCACTATGGACTATCACTATCACAGTATGAAATATTTGGCTTTTTTTTGGGGGGGTGAGTTTTACGTCCAACTAACATTGCGAATGTCATATTGCAATTTTCCAGATTTAGTGGAAGAGATACACTTCAGGCGCCCCTCCATGAATTATTTCAGGCACCTGATTAGAACAACCATTGTTCTATAAGAAAGCTGGATAGCTTCCTGACAAGAAAGATTTCAAAGTTCCTGGTGGCATTTGTACACTCCATTGTGAGGGGCAAGTGGTTTGAGGTCAACATCCTTAACCACCCGGCCATGAGATCTAGTTTATTTTCACTCTCCATCAAGCTTCCTTAATAATTCACTTTTATAATAAGAATTAATATAATAACAGAATTATTACACAAGCATGTACCAAGAACATTAGACCATTGTTAAGATTAGTTAAAGAGGTTATTCTAGGTGCGCATTGATATAATAATATGCTTGTAATCTCCAAACTTATCTTTCAATGCTAATTCTAAACGTAAATATTTCAATTTAATACAAAAAATATTATAAAAAAATATAAATACATTGTTTTTTGACAGAATATCCTAACTTTTGTTGAAAATGGTAATTTGGCACACTGATCCTAACATTCATGCTAACACTTAGAACCTTTCAGAAGTCAAATGTATTGCATGGATTTTTAAACAGTTAATGCAAAACAGTTCTATGTGCACTTTTCAATTTTTATTTTTTTCTAAATGGCAAAGTTGAATATAATAATATCTAAGAATGCCTTTAACCATTCAAATAATTCATATTTATGCTTTAAAAGGGACAATAAAACATCTAAGTTAGATAGAACCACTTGCCTGTTTACTTTGTTAAATGCGAAACAGTTCTATGTGCTTGTCTGCACATAGAACTGTTTCGCATTTAACAAATTTTCAGTACTGCACATAGAACTTTAGGACAAATTTATGGTTCACATATTTACTGATTTAATTCAAGTTTGATATTTTATCCATAGATGTGTTATACCTTGATAATTACAAATATGCAAAAAAGTGGATTTATGGAAAAATGTCAGTTAGAACCCTTTCGCTTTCACCCCTCGGTGTGTGTCATACATTTTAGTTCAGGAACTCAAACAAATTTTATAGCATGCTTTGAAGCATTAATAAAGTTGGTTGTGTCTTTCATCAATGTTTGGCATTTATTTGACTATTGCGCTATAAAATGGGCTAACTTGAAGAAAAATGTATTTACGACAAAATTAGAGTTGCGTCCATTTTCCTTACAACCTTAAACCTTTGATTTATAACAATAATTTTGATATTATTTTGGGTTAAAAGTTAGCACTATTTCTCATAACAAGGGGCTTGTTCTTTAGATACCCAAATGGTAATTATATAAAAAAAATCTAAACATTTTAAGATCTTCTATTGCATAATTCCATTTAAATATAATATTCTTTTCAGGCATTTATTTTGCGATTTTGTCATCTGCTACTAAGGAAGGTGTAAAAGCATGTTTAACCCAAAGATGTATAAGCCTCAAAATGCAGTCAGGGTTACAAACAGCAAAGTTATCTGTTGCTCAGATAACTGCCATTAAGTAGGAAACTGTGGAAAATAAGGTTTTCTATCGAAAATGCGATTGTGATTAATTTGTTTTCTGCACCAAGTGATCAGACTTTATTTTTAGTAGCTTAAGACAAAATGAAAATATCTACTTACATTATTGCAACAACATACAAACCATGTGCGTTTGCTGACGATAAAGTAGTATTACAATAATGACTTTATGCTCATGTTTTTCATAGTTAGTCGGACCTGAATCGCCTATATATTTCATTAGATTGACTTTTGGATAATGCTGATTGACCAACAGTGTACATTTGGAAATGTTAAGGACAAAATATGAATCTGCCTAAAATAAAAAAGCGACTGCGCCACTCTTTTTATAAATTGAATGTGTACATGTAAATCTGATAGACATTTACAGAAATTTCCACGTGAGTTATTGATCGTTAATGCAGAATAAATTATGAAATTAAATATAAATAGGAATTATGTCAAAATGTAATTCAAGAGTTATTTTGACTATGCCTGTTAACTCACTATAGACCCTTGGATGGACACAAAGTCACTTTAAGTTGATTTACTGATTAAGTTGAAGTGTAAATATTTCAACATGTACCCTCAAAAGTTTAATAACTTGACTTAAAACAACTTGATCTGGTCAAAACAAAGATACCTTTTCATATTTAATTACAATACTAGTATTTATAGCAATTAACAATGATTGTATCCATCATCAAACGCTATATATTCACGCAAAGCAATTAGTATTAATTGCATCCGTTAGAGATTGTCAATATGATACAAATTGATGATTTCTAGTGTATCAGAAAATAAACGGAAGTATAAATGCATTGATGTATTCTATAGAGACCTACTTTATTTTGAATTTTACAAAACAAACAACGAAAACTCAATTGAATATTAGTCATCAAAATACCCAATAGTTGGTGTTTTAGTAAAAGTTCTTAGAATAGAGAACAAGAAATCTCTAAATAAAGCCTAACAAGACAAAATTAGAAAAATTAAAAATGTTGTAGGCTCAGTTTGATTCTTAAGTATGTGAGCACTTTGTTGCTTGTTTATTGATACTCTAAAATATTAGTTGCTTATAAAATTTTAGCATCGTGCATTGCGTTTTTGCATTTGTCTGCCCTTCGGGATCATTAGTTTTAGTGATAATGATTGAATACCGCTTTAGCCGGCGATAGGGGGCGTGAGAGATGTTGCACGTTTATGTGATATTATCTAAATAAGTATAATTATAAACAGACTAAATAAACCCAAAATTGCAATTGTCATCTATTTGCTTTGTTTTCTAATGCTCTCCGGGGATCTCCCGTTTCACGATTATAAAGTAGTAACCGATTGCAGCGTTACAAGTATATACTCGTACATATATTTTTAACAATTCATTCTATGCATTACTCTAATAGCCAGACTGACGCACTAAAACTATTAAGAATGATTTGTTTTAATGAACAACATAATTTTATATGAACGTTTTTGAACATTTCAAAATTATCTTATAATAAGTTATTAAGTTACAAATCACTTTTAAAGAAAATGATAACAATATTTTATGGCTTTCTTTTTACAAGTGCAAGTCTCAAATGTTTTTAAAATTTCTGTGTAGACCTCTTGATCCCTTCCTCATGGACTACTTTTAACTTTCAAAATTGTACTCTCATTTAGTTTGATGAGAAATCATAAATTTATAGCTTTAAACTTGACTGACTATTATTGTCAAGTGATTACAAAAAATCTTATAAAGTACCCCAAATAACTGTGTAAGGATTGCAAACATTGGTGCACTTAATTCGATCCTTATCTGTAATGTTCATCTTTTCGAAATGTCAAAAGCAAAACAAAGTTCATTCCATTCAATTATTTAGAAATGAATATCAAACTTTACTGCAGTACAGAGAAATAAGTTGATGCAGATTCCATTGATTTTGCTTGGTATTCTGTCATAAATTGCAATTTTAAATTCCAGAATGTTTTAGTCATCCTAAAGTGTTCAAAGATGTTAGATTCTAATAAAAAGAGGACACATGCGTTTCAGTTTATAATCCAAACATCTAATCAATAAAAACTTCAAGATCTACACTTACTTATTTTTAGAAACACGACTTACTAAGTGTAGTAAACAAAAAAACCCATAAACAATTTTGTCAAAAAATATATACAAATCAGTATCATACAAGTTTAAAACCGAGTACGTAAAATATAATTTATTTAAGATACTTAAAATTTGCAAATGCATATATATTTATATTCATATTACATTGTTTAAAAATTGATCGTATTATAACCACTTGTTACGTCAAACCTTAGTTTACTTGCGATATACTCTATTGACAAAAATTCATGTGTTCATTTGATGAATTGACAATATCTCTTTAATCTCTGCCATATAAGTTATCTTATTCCAGTAAATAGTCATTGCAATAAATAGCCATTTTCAACATGATATACCGTTTTTTCCTTGTATTTTTGAAAGGATTGATATTATTGCTGCAGTTTTTGACTTCTTTATTTATACGGAAATTATGTATTATACATTGTGTGTGTCTACGCTTTATATCTTTAACAGAAGAAACAAAAAACAACCCATTAAACAAGACTGAACACGAACAATAATTATATCATTAAATAAGAAATAAAAATACCTATTCTCGTATTAAGTATTAGATTTATGCAATTAATTTAGAAACATTAGGCATTTCAAAGTTGAAGATTTCAACTTAAAGTTGTAAACAAAATTTGTCATAATTATATAAATAAAAATAATGTTAGCTTATTAAGTTCGATTCATGATATTATTGAATGATTACCTATATAAAATATACTCTAACATTTAACTGTGGTTTAATGTACATTAAAATCAGCCAAACACACATCTGTTGCGCCTGGTAGGAAATAGGATCGTTTATCAAATAGATTTTAAAGAAAGATGTTGTGATACAAAGTGCTGTTGATTCTTTAGATACTGCAATATTTTTTAGTAATACTGCTATCATCAAATGTGCACAATGTTTGCGTTTCATACGTGTATATCATTTAATCGAACGATAATATTTTAAATTAGATTGATATGCACCATGTGCAAGTTCATTTCTGTGATTTATACAAGTGCATCTCTTTGATGAACATAACTAATAAATAGGAATGGTTTAGTTAACGATTCATCACTTTCGTAAAATAAGGTTTTCACCATGTAATTTATAGTGGTTCATTTTCCTTAAAATGCCTTGATGTCGTTTAAACGGTACTATATACATAGTGTCTGTGGGTTTTAAAAAAAATTTTATTTTTAATTATTTCTTTTTGTTTTTTTAATTTAACGTGTAACTAAGTATTCAATTTTAAATTCAAATATGGTAAGAAATTTTTTATTCTAAAAATTACTATCCAATTAACCAAAAATGAAAATATTTTTTTTTTCTCATTTTGGTTTAAAATTTATTATGGCTCTTCAATAAAAGCTTTTTTTCAGTTTGTAATACAGATTTCAAGCTAACAAAATTAATCTTAAAATAAATAACCACCCGTAAAATAATAAAATTTTTTGAGGAAAGTAAAAAATAGGGAAAAATTTAAAAAAACAAATAGAAATAATTTTTTAAAAGGACATTTTTAATGTTTTGGGAAATTATTTAAAAATTTAAACCTAAAATAAATTGGTTAAAGAAAAAATTATAAAAATTTAATTTCGCCGGGAAAAATAGATCTTTTAATAAAAATTTTTTAAAAATGGTATATGAAATTCTTATTTTATAAGAAATTTTTTAAAATATTATCAAAGGCAAATTCGTTCTTTTAAATTTAAGATATATTTTAAAAAAAGTTTTGAATTTTGGCTTTTCTGGATTTAAAAATAAAGGTCATTCTTTGTTTTTGAATTAACTAAAAAAGTTTTGTAAAAGAATAATTGTATTTTTTGTAATTATTTTCATTTTTTTAAAGCATGTAAATCAAAACTGTCTTGAAAATAAGAAAATTTTAGCGTTAAAAAAATTTTTTTTTTAAAAATTAGAAAAAATTATTTTTTATTACTTTTTAAAACGAAAAACAAAAAAAACGGGGGTAACCCCAAAGGGCTTCGGGCGTCATAAAAAGAATATGGGTAAACTCAAAATTAAAAACAGAAAAACAGGGAAATAACTTCAACAATTTGCGCAAAATTCGGTTATTTGGCAATTTAAGAATCAAGGCCAGATAAACTTTTAAGTCCTTGGAGAAGTTGTCACAACCCCGCAAACGAACTGCGTACATACTATATAACTAACTAATTGTGAGTTGAATGGTCCGAACATTATATGCAAATGCTATTTTCTTTTTCGTTTGGCTTTCAATGCTCCCGGGAACCTATAAGACTTTTGTTTTTACTTCAGTATAAATACAGATTTTTCCAACAAGTATTTGATGGCGAAAAATTAGTATCAGTCAGACATCCAATAAAGATAACAAATAACTGACAACAATTGTGGTACTTTTAATGTTATACAACGTCAGAACAAATCTTTATATAATAGAGTCAAGCAGTAAATTTTTGTAAACCAAGTACTGATTTTATGGTAAGAGTTTTCTGTTTGTAACATTAAAACACTTATAAAATCATTCTAATAATCAACTTGAATTGACAAACGTAAAACAATGTTTGTTTTTAAAGTAGCAATGTGATAAAGAGATTATATGTCAAAGTTAAAAGCACATTATGCCTCAGATAAAAATAAAGTGTCCTTTCTTATATAAGGGCAAACATTGGTTTAACATGTATAATTTATAGTTTAAAAGCATAAAAAAACTTAATACATGAAGAAAGAAGCTCTGAATTTGAAATTATGTCATAAAAGTAGGAAAATGTTAAAAACGTATAAGTTCGACTTTCATACAAATTACTTTATTAACTAAAACTGCACCACTTACTTCCGCAAAGCAACAGAAGCAAAATATGATTCATGTAATTAATCAATGAGTAATGTTTTGGAAACTTTCAAAGAACATCAAATATTAAAAGCTTTTAAGAAATAAAATTCAAGGATTTTATGGACATAATTTGACTTTAAATTACCAAATGAATCGACTCAACCTTGTTTGTCAGATAATAAACTAAGCAATACAATAGATTTAGAGTACATAAATAACATATAAATCAAAACCAGCATTCAATGTGATATTTAACTATTGCGTTGAGAGTCACAAAACAATTATTAGGAAAACTTTATCACTCGGAGATAGATTAATTTGATGTCATTTGTACATCATTTCCAATGTGGTACAAATCACGCATCGATGCTAACACAATTCACAGACGCCTTTATTGATCGAGATTGATACACTTGGTTAATAGGAAATCAGAACACTAAAAGATGAATACATGTAATTGATATTTGGCAAATGAAAAATAAACAATAACTGATGTTATTATAATTCTTTAGATGCATTTTTATCCGATGATTATAAATAAACAAATAAAAGACATATTACAGTACGTTGATTATTGTTTAGCATAAATGACACAATGGTATAAGCTTAAATAACAATCGGTGACATGATGTACGAGTCAACAATAACCGCTTTTTGTTTAGCAGTAACTTGTATTTTGTTAACAATAATCTTACACAACACGGAGTCTCATTTTATGTAAATTTTCCAAAAACACATCGCCGTCGTTCTCTGGTAGTAATGGACTCATCGGCAATTACACGTAAGTTGACTGAATCTCTCCTGTACTTATGAATATGTAACACCATTAGATTGTACAAGCGTACTTGAGACATTGTCGATCTCAGGTATGTCTTAATTCTTCTGAACGCCGAGAATGTCCTTTAATTGGTAGCATTAGTAGCAGGCATTACTAACAAAATCTTTAACAACACAACGACCTCAGAGAACAGTGCTCGTTCTAGCACCGACTGTTCTGACGCAAACAGTACTATTTTCTGATTTGTCAAAATGTGAACGTAGCAGCTGAAGCTGCACATCTAAGATGTCTCGGTTAATATCGTTACCACAGAAATCACAAACAAAACCAAGTTCTCTAGTGTACTAGGTTTTCAAAGGTTGTGCGGCCTTTATTAGTAAATTCTCCACGTTTTGAAGTACACGATATCCCGGTTGGTCAAATCTCTCTTTAACGCTGGCGATGGCAAGATCGATTGCTTCAAAGTACTTAGGCCGGAACACGTCCTGCACTGTAACGGGGTGGTAGCCAACACCGTGCCCCATCTTGAATCATGTGGGCGCCTTTCTCTTCCGCGGAACATTTGGATCGTTAACATCGACGCGATCACTCTCACTTTGAAGTTTAATCCATAACGAATCAAAACTGTCGTCTGATCTCATGTCTATCAAACTATCTAGAGTTCGCTTTGCTGGCCGCCGGCCCTCGGATGCTGACAATGAAATTTGTTGAGGAGATTTGCTGAGGTTGTCTGTCAATGCTAGGATGTCGTGTGCGAGCATTACACCTAAAAATTAATCGAACTTGACTCGTGGGATCCCAACATATACCTGGTCAATTAATTGTGTCCAGTTGTTTCTTCGCGTCATGTTTGTATATTACCGCGCATTGCATAAGGTGCGAGTTAAGTGTCAAATTGCTAATCAGCAATGTGTTTTTTTTTTTTTTTTTTTTTTTTTTTTTTTTTTTTTTTTTTACTTATGTTTGGCCAAATTATTGGTCCGGCTACGGCCGCACCACCGACGACGGCCTTGAGTCATGACTGTATTGTTGATATGTAAATATCATTTTGAATCATCGAGATTTAGAAATACGTACTTATATATTAATTTGTTTGTCCATTTTGAAAGATCTATCTTCATTTGTTCTTGATATGATCAATCTTCACACGTTGCAAGTATAATATATGCAACCATTTCCCGTCCAGAAATACATACATGAGGTACTTTATGTTCGGAAACACTTTCATATATATTTCCTTGTTGATCAGCAGACATTTTCACAAAAAAACTTACGACAAATTTTTATCGTAAGAGAAATCTTACGATAAATCTCCTTTTCACAAAAAATCTTAAGAAAAACTTAAGTGCAAAATCTGTCGTAACTTTACGATAGGTGTTACCCATTCGTAAGTGTAATTGTTTCTGTCTTAATAGTTAAATAGCATGTATCTTTTATCTAAACTGAACAAAAACAAACAAAAATGCAAGGACAAATATATATTAAGCAAACATTATGTTATAAGTAAAAATAAGTAAAAATTATTTTTCAACATAAACATTTGTGACGTCATGACTTGATGACGTCATGGTGGAGAGGGTTATGAATAGTTTAAATGTGAACTATATATAGAATTCTTGAAAACTAATAATTTGTACAATTTTGTGGGTTCGATTTCATTCCCAGCATGTACTAGTGGCACCTTTTTATTTATTTATACCTTAGCAATAACGTAGCAGACTGTTTATGAATCACTGAGGCCCATATATTATTATTTTCAATCAATATAGAAAATATATCAGTTTGAATCATTTTTTTTCTTCTCATTCTAGATCTAACTTGATTGTGTTCAATACTTATTTCAAGCTTTTTATTACTTGATTTTAAAATCTGAATCAAATATAGAGCATGCACATCAATATCAAATGAACGTTGCTAGGGATGTTTTTATCGTAAGATTTATCGTAAGTGAATTTTATCTTAAGATAAAATTTTAACATACGAGTGGCTTTGTGAAAATGACTTAAGATTTAACTTACGATTATCGTTATTCAAAACCTTAAGATAAATCGTAAGATTTTTTGTGAAAATGTCTGCAGATCCACCAAAGTCTGCTTTGCATCATGATTCCTATTCGTTTGAGAATGTACAACAAATTACGTCAAATCAATAACTCTATAAACTACAATTGACAATAAGTTACTGCGTTTCCCTTTGAAATTATTTATCCTGGTAACCAGACAATATTTAAATAACTAAAGCATAAATGTTTGAAACAGTATTGGTCACGTCTATCAAACCCTAATGATTTATATACGCATATCTTCAAAAATGTAGAATATGCTGTTTCTTTTCAGCAGTTGTTAAACAGACAAAAAGAAGACAGAAAGGGAAAGAAGCATTTTAGAATCCTTTTACGTTAAATGTAAATATTATAATGGATTAATAAAGTAAGGAGTTTCCTCTTCAATAAGAGTTAGTCATACATAATGTAATCTTATACTGGCTGTAGATAAAATTTCCTTTATGTTAACCATAAAATATTTTCAAAATGTATTTATAATTTAGATGCTTTTGTTTGTTTTTGTATTTCTTTTTTCCAAAATAGAGCCGAATCACATTCAATCGATAATTTGTGTTTACATTATTATCAAAAGTGCATCCAGTATTTAATTTTGAAACTTGTAAAATACGGACAATGTTCTTCTTCCAGCTGTCTGTCTGACGTTCAGGCTTGCAAACAACCACCTGTGATAGGCCTATTAAATGCTATGACGCAAGGGCAGTTATTGTAATCATAGTTATCAGCGATAAAGCAACATTTATCTTTTCGAACGCTTTTGTAGATATTTGTGATTCAGCCTTCCATGCTGTAAGCAGAAAAAAGTCTTCATTGTGTGATATGGTAACAAATGATCAGAAATAAATTATTTGTTGATGAACATTCAAAAAAGAGAAACCGGAGTATTTTATTACTTTATATATTACAATAATAACATTATATGAGTAGATACAGTTGTACTTTTAATTCTTATATTTACATTGACAATTATCTATATCAAAATATTCGAAATTAAGAATTACACATAATTTTAAAACCAAGCTAAATCTGTTATCCGAAAAACAATGTGTTTTATTTGATGAACGTATTTTATAGTTTGGATATATTTCCACACCGCTCGCTCAATTATATCAAGATAAAGAAAACAACGAAATTTTGTGTAAATCAATTTTCATTTATCAGACAAAAACATAATTTACTATGATTTGAAAACAAAATGGAAAAAAATAATGTATCTCAACTTAATGTCTTTTTCTCGACATTAATTTTTAAGTTCTAAATTCATATTGTCACTTCAATGTATGTAGTTTATAAACTACTTTTTACCGATAGATCTTAAATAAATACTAGTCCAAAAATGAAAAGAGAAATTTTCTAAGATAAGTAAAATAGAATCCTAAAATAATTTCACTATAATTGTATCTTTGTCAATCAAGGGACCTTTTTCTTCTTTAGAAATGCAATAATAAGGTTTATTTCTTTGCTTTGAATAAGAAAAATTCTAACTGCTTAATGAATGCACGCACTGTCGCCAACACAGCTGCTGGTTATTCCAAAGATTAGGATAGTGTTCATTTGTGGATGAAGAACAGCAGTAATGTTCACATTTTATTCAATTATTCACATATAAATATCAAGCGGAATGGCTCTACTGTAATTTAAGAAGGAAGTAAATGCAAATTTCATTGATTTAGCTTTCTCGTCACGCCTTGAATTTCTTCATAAAACACAATCTAGAATTCAGATTGATCTCTCGGTGTGTCATACATCTTTTTCAAGAACTCAAACAAATTTTATGGCATGCTTTGAAGCGTTAATAACGTGGGTTGTGTCTTTCACCAACTGGAATTTATACAGACATTTTGATATTATTTTTGGGTTTAAAGTATTGTTTTCCAATAACAAGAGGCTTGTTCTTTAGAAACTCAACTGCTTATTATAAAAAAAAAACATTCAGTCATTTGAACTGTACTTGGCATTTTATATTTTTGTCGTTTTTCGGAGACTTGTATGCGGGTTTCTATCATTTCCTTTTATGTATTATTTAAGTTATCATCCCGCTTGTACTTTGCCTTGTCCCCTTTCCTATTTTTACTTAGTGTCCTGCTGGATGTCCTGTCGGTGGTCCTGTGTTGCTGGGTCGTGTGGGGGTTGCGTTCATTGACGTTTCCTCAAAAATATGATATGTACGAGTATGTTTATTTAAATATAAATGTTATAAATGAATTTGTTTCTCTATGTATCACATCTGTAGGCTAGGCGGTAAGACAATACAAATACTATAAGTTATGTTGACTGCAATTATAGCTGAAAATGCATGTATCTCAGTAGATTACATGTGAATTTATATGCATTTAAAAATGGTTTCCCTTAATGCTTTGTAAACTAACAATAATACATCACGTAAAATGGACAAGATAAACAACATTGAAACATTTATTATAGTTTCCCTTTATATTTTAAATGATGTAGGTGCATTCAGATAATTAACACACATATTTGAAGGCTACAATACAAATTCCATCATAGATAAAGTACTGTTATGTTTATCCTAGTCTGAAGTAAAGAATGCGAAATAAAGACTAAAAGTAACGCATTCTTGGGCAAAACTATGCGCTTGTTCATTTTTTTTATTTGATTTACTATTATAATGTATTTGCGTCAGTACCGTGTTACTCGTTTAGGTCAGACTCATACAAATTCCGCGATAGTTGTACAGTATTTCTACAGTATTTCTACAGCATTTCTTCTGGAGCAAGGTAAAACCCAACGAAAAAAATCGAACTTCTATAATCTCTTATGCACAGGCTTTTTAAAAACGGGTCACAATAGTTGTGTATTTCATTTCTTTTGAGTGACCTCCGTTTTCAGATGATCCATACACACAACGGAAGGGTAAAGGATAAATGGTAGCTGTAAAACTGTACGTACTTTCAGTGTTGTAATACAATTTTTAGTCTTTCGGGATCATTGATTCTAAAACGTCTTCGTAAAGTTTTAATGATTGAATAACGCTTTAGCCGGTGCCTATATACAGACGCAATGAAAACAAATCCGCATTAACAAACATTGTGTTTTGTTCTTGTTGTTTGGAATGGGAATGCGCTCTTTCCAGAAAGTTTTGATAGTACAGACTTTGGTTGAAATTCAAACGATAGGAAAAGTACACTTGTACACTTTGTTTATAAAAAAGTTTTTATTGTCATTCATTTAATGGGTTTGCTCGAAATGCAATGATTTTAAGATCTTCTATTCCCTTATTTCATTTAAATAGATATATTTCAGGCAAACATTTTGCAATTTTGTCTCCTGCTGCTTAGGAAGATGTAAAATCATGTTTAGCCCAAAGATGTTAAAGCTTTGAAAGGCAGTCAGGGTAAATAAAAAAATAATTATTGATCATTTGAACATAAAAAAATAAGGTTGTCGATCGAAAAAAACGATGGTGGTTAATTTTGTGTTTTGGACCAAGTGATCAGACTTTATTTTTAGTAGCTTTAGACAGAAGAAATAATTATATACCGGTAATTGAATGTTTACAACATACACATCTTTTAAATGTCAAGGATATAGAAGCAAACAACGACAATATGCCCATTTTTTAAGTGTCAAGGTGAGTTAAATCCACTATATATTTCATAAGATTGATTGTTATAATGATGGTTGACCATCAATTGAGATTGGGAAATGTTTAGGATGAAATATGCCTAAATTATAAAAAGACTGCCACACTTTTTTTATAAAATGAATGTTACGGGTAAATTCCGATGGATATTAACAGAAATTTCCAAGGACCACGTGAGTTATTTATCGTTATTGCAAAGTAAATTATAAATTCAAAAGGAGCCATGTAAAATATATTCTTATTTTAATTATCGCCTGTTAACTCACTATAAACCCTTGGATAGATATAATGCCACTTTTTGATCAAGTGGAAGTGAAAATATTTTAACATGCGTCCTCAACTTTTCCATTGTTTTTACTTTCATCAAGATACTTATTGCATATTTAATCACAATACTAGTATTTATAGCAATTAACAATCGCATTTGTATCCATTATCAAACGCTATATATTCACGCAAAGCAATCAGCATTAATTGCTTCCGTTAGAGATTTTTAATATGATGCAAACTTATATAAAATGTGTTTTAATGTACATGATGTATCAGAGGAAGTATAAGCGGAAGTATGAATTCAAGGACGTATTCTATAGAGATCCACTTTATTTTGAATTTTACTAAGCAAAAAACAAAAACTCTATTGAATATAAGTCATCAAATTGCCTAATAGTATTTTGCTTAATTTCCTTAAAAAAGAAGCACTAAAATTTTAAATCTTGCAATGTAAAAACATTTTGACCACACAATCACTGAAAACGTAGGACTTCAAAATTTTGAATCTGCAAAATGTTTGACAAACATGATATATAAGACTCTTATACTCACAGAAGCTTGTGTAGAGTGTGGCAGTCGTAAAAATGTTGTCACAGTAAGTTTTATTTGTCTGCCCTTTAGGATCATTGATTCCAATAGTTTTAGTGTTAAGTATTGCATACCGCTTTAGCCGGTGATAGGGTGAGTGAGAAAGTTTGCACAGACATGTGATATTTACTAAATAAGTATGAACAAATTAAATAAACCTAAAATTGCAATTGTCATCTATTTGCATTGTTTTTCCAATGCTCTCCGGGACTCTCTCCTTGTCCAGATTTTAAAAGCAGCGTAGTATATAGTACATATATTTTAACAATTCATTCCATGCATATCATTTCATCTCCCAATGCATTACTCTGATAGAAAGACTCACGCTATAAAACCTTTTAAGGATGATTTGCATTTATTTAATAAACCACATAATCTAATATAAACGTTTTTAAACATTTGCAAATTTAATTATCTTATTATAAGAAAATGATGATATTGTTTTATTTTTGCAATTGCAAGTCTCAAATGTTGATAGAGATTTTCTTCATAGACCTCTCAATTCCCTTTACATTGACTATGTTTTACTTTCAAAAATATTCTTTTATGTATTTTGATTTGACATCATAAATATATAGCTTTAAACTTGATTAACTTATTTTTTTGAAGTAATATAACTTCTTATGAAGTACTCCAAAAACATGTATAAGGAGTGTTTACATGGTGCCGTTATTCCCATCGTAATCTATAATGTTCATCTTTTCGAAGTGTCAAAAGCAAAACAAAGTTCATTCCATTCAATTATTTAGAAATGAATATCAAACTTAACTGCAGTACAGAGAAATAAGTTGATGCAGATTCCATTGATTTTGCTTGGTATTGTGTCATAAATTGCAATTTTAAATTCCGGAATGTTTAAGTCTTCCTAGAGTGTTCAGAGATGTTACATTCGTATAAAAAGAGGACATATGCATTTCAGTAAATTATCCAAACATTTTTAATTTTATGAATAAAAACTTCTAAACTTACAATAACATTTATTTTTAAGAAACATGACTTATTACGTGTAGTAAACAAACAAACAAACAAAAAACAGAAGTACTCATAAACCAAAGTGTAAAAAATATATGCAAATCAGTATAAGACAAGTTACAAACCGAGTCCGTATTTGATATAAAATTATATATTATATTATAAAATTAAAATACTTAAAATCTGCAAATGCGATAATATTGATATCAGATTACTTAAATTTATCGAATTATAACTACTTGTTACGCCAAGATTTAGTTTGGTCAATTAGTTTAGTTTATAATTTCTTGACAAATATATCCGTGTGTTCATTTGCTGTATGGACAATATATCTTAAATTCCTGCCGTATAAGAAAATTTATAAACTTATTTTATTCCCGTAAATAGTCATTGCAGTGAATAGCGATTTTCAACATGATTTACACTTTTCTCCGGGTTGGATATTATTGCTGCAGTTATTGACTTCTTTAATGCGGAAATGTATACAATTGTTTGTCTGAAGTAACGAACGTAGTCACGCTTTATATGTTTAACAGAAAAAAAAATCTTTAAAAGCAAGAATGAATATGAACAATAATTTTATAGTCAAATAAGATATAGAAAATTTCTTAAGTTCTTAAATGATTATCCAAATAAAATTAAATAAACACGATGCTTTAGGTCGCATAAAACAAAACACAATATTATTCTTTCGGATAAATACTTAAGGTTTACTAATATTTAGCTTCAAATTCAAAACGAAGTCTTTTAAGCTGCATGCCTCCGGATGAGCCAAAATATTTCAAAAATTCAATCTACAGCAAAAACTTATTAAGAACTTAAGAAAAGTAAAATGATTCAATATTTAATTAATTATTTACATGTTATGTGCGATTAATGAATGATTTTGCAGTATCAATCATTATAATTCTACTACGTTACTAACTCAGTAAGAGGGTATTTATGTGTATTTTGACCTCTTTTTGGTAATTTTCGTGGATTGTAAGTGCCGTTTGCAATGTGTATATTACATTCTTTGTTCACTTCACAATATTTTAATTTTAAATACATTTTCAAAATTTTCATGAAAATTAGCATGAATCTGGAGGCATGCTGCGAAACAAAAACGGAAAAAACAACACTTTTTGCCTAGATAGATCTAACCTAATTTTTGTGAACGATTTGTGAATAAAACCCAATACTTGGTTGAAGCGTTTAATTATAACAAATGACATAAGTCTCGCAAATATTCTTTAATATTTATTTGTGTTTGTCATACAAATAATCAACAAAACGATACTTTTTTCTTAACCCTTGACTTCCAGACAAACAAGTCTATTCCTTGAACCGTTAAATTGTTGAGCATTGTCGTATTATACAAATCACTTGATTGTGGCTTTGAAATAATCTTAGCTGAATAATAGGAGTTAAAATGAATAACATGCAAATATTATTATGATTATGGAATCGTGCAATGTCATGCACATTCACGACATAAAAATATGCTAAGGAAATGGTGTAATGTCTTTGGATATTTATTTAAATATGTAACTAAGAACTACAAGTATATGATTCAAGTGAAGTAATCACGCAACGCTATACTCGAATTGAATAAAACCATTCAAACCAGAAATGAAAATACATTTAATATCACTACATTTGGCAATGTTTATAATGAGATATCAACAAAGAAGTGTATAAGAACATTTCATAAAATCACTATTAAGATCAACATTTTGTCTACATATAGATACAAGATACATTAAGAAAAGTTTTCAATTGTGTAGACACATTTTTAATGTTAAAAAGGGGGTACCATTGCTGCCGACTTTTGAATCTTAACAATGAACACGTTCTTATCAAGGTCAAGAATAACTGTATACAAACTTCATAACTAATTGTGATAAATTTCTCCGAGTTGAATGGTCAAAATGTAATATGCAAATGATATTTTCTCTTCCGTTAGGCTTTCAATACTCCCAATGATCTATAAGGCTGTCAGATTTTACTTCAGTATAAATACACATTTATCCAACAAATATATATTTCAAGGGCGAAAAAATAGCACCAGACAGACATCCAATAAAGATAACAAATTATTGGCCACAATTATGGACTCATATGGACGTTTAATGTTATATAACATCAGAACAAATCTAAGTCTATATATACTAGAATCAAGCAGGAAATATTTGTAAAACCAAGGATACTGATTTTAGTAGTTTTTGAACTTTAAGATTCCGAGTCAAAGAATGAAAAGACATTCAAACTTGCATGGGCTTTTAATTCAGATATTACTATATTTCAGAATATTGAAAATCTTACAGCATATTTCGCTTAATCATTAAAGTCATAAGATAGGTTTCATCCAATTATAAAGATTGTCATAACAATTGTAGCCTTAAATGTATTGCAGGCTTGGCAAATTTCCTGCGCATTTATAAACAAAACACCCATAATACACCAAGAAGAGTTTCTTGTTTGTTACATTAAAACAATAACAACGAATATCATACTAAAATTAACTTGAATTGACAAACGTCAAACGTAAGCCTTTTTTTTTGCAAACAATGTGTGTTGTTAAATTAGCAATGTGATAGTATCACTTCATGTTACAGTTCAGTGTTTAAAGGCATATTATGCCTCATTATGCCTCAGAAACGCCCAAAGCTTTCCAGCTTTAAACAGGTCCAACATTAGTTCCATAATGTTTTGATGGTTTTAGTGCATGATAGCTGTATCGCATGAAGAACGTAGCACTGAATTTGAAATAATGTCATAAAGTAGGAAAATGTTCGCAACTTATACATTTGACTTTCATACAAAATACTTTATTACTGCACCACTTACTTTCGGAAAATAACAGAAGCAAAATATGATTCACGTAGTTGGTCATTGAGTAATGTTTTGGAAACTTTAAAAGAACAGCAAATATTGAAATAGAGGTAAACAGAATCCCTAAAGAAAGTCCAACACGGCAAAATTGAGCCTTTGAGGAATACAATTCAATAATTTTTTGGACATAATTTGCCTTTAAATAACCAAACAAATCGACTCAACTTTGTTTGTCAGATAATAAAGTATTACTAAGCAATAAAATAGTACATTAACACACATAAATCAAAACCAACATTCAATGTAATATTTAACTATTGCTTTGAGAGTCACAAAACAATTATTAGGAAAACTTTTTCACTCGGAGAGTAATATGATGTAATTTGCACATCATTTCCAAAGTGGAACAAATCACGCATCGATGCTAACACAATTCCCAGACGCTTTTATTGATCGAGATTTTTACATTTGGTTAATAGGAAATTAGAACACTAAATTGCATTCTGTTTATGACAAAAGAATGGCCTAGTCAATCTTTAAAGGATGATTTCATAGCATTATGTAAGTTTGTGACTAGATATGATATTAAGCAACTTGTTTCACAATGAAAATACGTTCAAATATGATCAGCATCTTCATTTTATATTTGTATATTTTGATAGTGTATGATAAATACAAGTACATGTAATCGTGTAATGACATTGAATGTAAGAAAAAAAATGTTTCCTTATCTAACTTTGGGCAACAAATACCCTTTGACAGTAACAACTATGTTGTGTTGCACTTCATTAAATATAAAAAAACGTAACACGTCAATAACTCTTTTACTGCACCTTTAAATTGTTTCTGGAGCTACGCCACATTTACAGAGTTCTGAATAACATTCATTGTTATTCTTTAATTTAAATTCAAATTTAAATTTTTATATAATGTCAAAACTTGAAAGACATAAAGCAAAACTATACGAAGCATTTTTAATGTTTTTTACAAGAAGAAAATTTGGAATCATTGAAATGAAGGTATTTGTAAAGGTTTTTTTTATTAATATGCATATATAAAACTAAATAATAATTTGCTGGACGAATACCTTCAAAATTCCAATTCGGCCGTTTATTTCCTATTGCTACTTGTCCTTTGCATTCCTGTACATCTTTTTGGATAAACCTCTAAAAAAATTTTTTTCCATTGAATTTATTGAAATGAATGGGACATACATGGTTTTTTGTTTGTAGATACGGTTTTAATTAAAATGGAACCGTCTGTCTAATCTTTTATCAATAAAATGACACAATAAAACAAAGGTATGTTTATTTTTAATATCTCAAACACTTAATATGACTAACATATACAGATCAACTGGTATGTCACTGACTAGATTAATTAGTTCTCATTTGAAGACAACAGTAATCTTCTTTGGCTTTGAGACTCAAACACTTAATATGACTACATCAACTGTTTTGTTATTCTTCACTCATATTAATCAGTCCTCGTCAGATGACATCTCAACAACAACCTCCTTTCGCCTTGAGCCAGAAAGTTTATGTCCCAAATGTCATATCCATCCACATTTGAATAGATGGTCGTGGAAGATTCTGACTAATGGTGACAAAGAATCGTACTGCAGTCGTGTTCTTTTGACAGTTTTGATCATGTTCATTCATTTCGCTAAAGCCTCGTTCGCATTCAGCTGTGCTTGGTGATAATGTAAGCATTAAGTGCACAATTATTTTAATATTGCTCAGGTGTTCAGAGTCGTGGCTACTCAGCATTTTTTAAAAACTTTCTTTGACATTTTTTAAGCTCTTATTAGGACTCGTTATATACAATTCCAACTCCATTCATCAACTCCTTCTGCTGACTTTTTTTCGTATTCTGTTATAATCCTACATGGAAAACAGGATAGAAGGGATGTTGATTCGTCATCCCCGTATTCTGCAACTCGTCCCTAATGTCAGACAAGTCATTGAAGTTGGTTAAATATTTTAAAAAGGGAATGCGGTTCACCCCCTAATGTGCTTGATAAATCTCTCTTCAAGGATAAACTCAGTAGATGTCAGGACTTTATTTATGTCTTCACTGATTTCATCCTTTGTGTCTCTTACCTGTCTACGTCATCGTTCTATTTGAGTTATGTCGAAGTTGTGAATATTCCAGCTTGTTTTTTCTTCATGATATATTCAAAGCTTTTGCCCCTCCTCGTCTTCATTCTAATTAACTGTTTGCTTCAATTTTCATAGCAATTTGTGATCAAACATGCCTTTTCTTGGAAACGTTAGATACATCGCTGATAAGTTGGTCCCGTCCATCATGAAATGCAAGAAAGTAAGGAATCCATCGGTGATGCGATGTTTCAAATACTCTTTTGCTCTGTCAAATCTTTCATCTTTTCTACTAGCAATCTCTTGAAGGTGAATAACAGTCACTTCATAATTGTCATAACATGCTTTTACTGCACGGTGTTGTCTGGCAACCCGCCATAGTGTTTGAGTTCACTATCTAAATTGGATTCAATCTCTGCAAATTCTCTGAGTTTTTTAGGAGAATAGTAATATAGCTTAAATATTCCCTTCAGAACTCTCTCAAATTCTTCAAAGTATGGCATATCTTTTTTGGTTTCAGATTATGCCAGCTCTGGTTTAAAACTACCCTTTATAAGTCCCATTTTTTTAACCACTTCCTGACAATTTTCCTTTACTGCTTATTTCCCAAGCAAGTTTAGTTTTTAACAAGCATCTTATTACCAAACCAAAATATCAAAAGCCCTAGTCTTTAATGCCTTTATCGGTAAAACCATCTGATAGGATATTGAAGAATCTTGTGGCTTTTAAATCTTTCCATACACTATTTTAAGGACCTGTGCACAGCTATCACTAAATCCCTTGCAAGATTTATCATTTCTAAAATTTTGAGTTACTGTAACTAATCTACTGTAACATTAGTTACATTTCACCTTTAAGTTATAAATATTCTTATTGTATAGTTAAGTTTTTGTCCTATTTAATGTTAGAAAACAACAACAATAACAGTAATAACAACGCTTGTATATTGTATAAAGTTTATTGGCCACTTTTGTTGTTGTTATTATATTTATTCATAAATTATGTCTTATTACCATCATCATCATCATTATTGTTACATGACTGTATTGTTAAATATCACTTTGAATCATCGTAATTAAGAAATGCTTACGAAATGCTTACTTATATATAGTTTGTTTGTCCATTTTGAAAGATCTTCGTTCATTTGTTCTTAATATGATCAATCTCCACACGTTGCAAGTTTAAAATATGCAATCATTTCCTGTCCAGAAATAATAAATAAACGAGGTACTTCCTTATGTCGGGAGAAAGAAACGTTTATATTTCCTTGTTGATCAGATTCATTAAAGTCTTCTACGCTTCATGATTCCTATTCCTTTGAGAATGTACAACAAATTACGTCTCATCAAAAACTCTATAAACTACAATTGACAATAATGTTATGTGTTTCCCTTTGAATCTGATTTATCCTACCCAGACAATAATTAAAGAAGCATAGAATGTTTAAAACAGTATTGATCACGTCTATCAAACCATGACTTATATGCGCATACAAATGTAAGAATATGCTGTTTATTTTCAGCAGTTGTTAAAGAGACAAAATAAGACAAAAAAGGGAAATAAACTTTTGAGAATCCTTATAAGTTAAATGTAAATATAATACATTGATCAAGTAAGGGGTTTCATCAGCGTAGTTTGTGCTGTGTGCAGATCGTAAAAAAATCGCCCTGTACTACAATCAGGGATATTATATTTCCGTTCCTTAAAGATCGTTCAACACGACATTATTTTTGTGAGTGTGGTATTTTAGTTCTTTCTTTATTTGCTTTTACTACTTGGAGGGTTCAAGTATTCCTTTATCTTTTCCAAATTCACACTTCAGCCTACATGTATCATGCCCACGATAATAAAATATAAGGAATAAATCCTTGGTAGGGAAATTTAAACAAGAGCAAAAAAACGCTTTAAATTTTGATATGTTAAAATTATTTTTAAACATATGCATTGTTAGGAATACAAAATGTTGACTTACACCATTTTTTCTTTAAAAAAACTATTTACTGGACAGAAAACAAACTGTGTGGACATAGACAAAAATAATGAAATTTTGAAATGTATGTTCGGTGTCTTTTACATTTATCTCATCGTGGCTTTTCTCTTTATAGGTAAAAATAATTTCACAAACCTCAATTATTGATATGCTAATACAAATTTACTTTTTAAATAATGCAGATATAAGGACGCTTAGTCGAGAATATTTACATCTTTCAACTTTATAGTGAATTATGGTGTTATGTCATTGTCGGAAGAATGAATTTCGAAACATTATATTTGTTATCGGTAAGTGTTCATGTAAACTTAAGGTTTGGATGAATAACTGAATATACTGGTTTTATGAAATTGTTGTTATACATAATAAATCATAGTAATTTGATTACTAAATTCAATTATTCAATTCAGGGAAAATGTTAGCTGCTGAAATGGTTAAAAAGTAAATGTTTTTACAGCAGAAATTTATTCATTTATACAGAGCAAGTCCTATAATTAACATTGAAAACATTGTTGGCTTTCTAATTTAATATTCAGGTTTATTTCCAGAAATATAATCGTGTTTTATAAGGAAATTGTACCAGACGTTCGGCCATATTAATCAATAGAAAACAGTTTATTATGGTTTTCTTGTAAAGCTAGCAAACATTTTACGACACAAAATGAATGATATTCTGTTTTAAAATAAATCAAAATGTTCGAGTTTTAACACGTTTAGATACATTTTATAAATTCTATTAAAACAGAAATAGCTATAATAATTGATTTATAAAATAAGTTTCATACCCACTCCCGTTCTTATGTTGGTGTTCAGACAACCAAAATTAGCTTTTCAAGCTTAGAAGTCAGCAACCTAATTGTGGTGTAATCGACAGTACATTTCATATTTAAATGTTAAACTCCGTCTTTGATTCACCAAAACTAATGCATAAGTCGAACACGATAACGATTTCATTAATCGGTCGTACCGGGTTGTGCAAGTTCTTCAATTCTTCAATTATTACATTTTGCATTGAAATTGCAATACAGACAATTGAAAGTGAAAATATACACGCAATTCCGAGTAGCGTTACGAATGTGAAAATCTCAGATTTTGATATGTTTTTCAAGTTCAAATATCATATTGTGCACATGTCTTGGGTATGGTTACATTTAGATTATATCTTTATAGTGTTTCATGTAACTTTTCATTTGATCTTTTATTATGTTATTTTATTGTACAATTTTAAGTTAAACTTATGTCTGTTAAGCGACATTTTGAAATCGGAAACGGTTGATTATAATTTCTGACCTGAGTAAAATCTGCTTCAAGTCCGTACTTTAACCTGGTTATCATGCGCAAAAGCCATTTAACTTTGTTAAAATTATTTCTGTGTTATTGCAATTAGCGTAAATCAAGTTTTACCGGAAGGTAAACAATGTATTTTTTATACAAAGTCCAAATATTTTGTGAAATCTCTTTGTGAAAAAGTGCAATTTTGAATTGTGAAGAGGCCTAATATCGGCCCCTGTTATAGAAGGAAAAAAGTCATTAGCATACACAACTAATTACAGTCTTCATTTAAAATAAGTATACCTACTTTAGTGTTACTGTGGGGATTTCCTTTTAAACTCATTATTTCTGAACAGTATTTGATAAGATTTTTATACTTTACTATTGTAGTATTAATAAAAATGTAAGCTGGTAGGGAAATATTTCTACATATTTATGAAACGCAGCTTAAAGGTCTGTACTATAAGTGTATACAGCAGCATGAAGCATAAAAATTGAAAAATTATCATTTCCAAATGAAATGAATTGTTTTATAACTATTGATTAGAAACTTATGACACATCCATAGAATTGTTGTGAAACGATAAAACCCTGCTTAAAATAGCAGAGCAAGATAATATTTTATTCCTGAACATTTAATATTCTGTTAACGGTCAATGTACAAAACATTCTCTTTTTACAACTTGTTCTATAATTTAACATAGGATTATGTAATAACATTATTTTACAATGATTAGATTTTATAAAAAATATGTCATGCTATAATGCTTAGTACCCTTCAATTATTTATTTATTTCTACAAATTAGAATTAAAAAAACCCTGATACCTAAGATGAAGAAAAATATTTCAAAGAAACCTACGAAGAGTATCGCCATCCATGTCTTTTGACAAAATTAGATAATTATATAATTTATAGTAATTCTGCCTTATGGTATATTAGATAATAAATTGAGAATTATTTCAGTATTAAAATGAATAAATATATCATAACAACAGAGAAAAAAGGTAAGGTAACTGTTTCATAATCCGTTCTAAGCTTATGAAAATATGCCATATTTTTTTGCTATATTGAACAAATTATGTTAAGGTAGTACACCCCTAATGCACTGTCTCCACTTTGAAGAGTATTCAAATAGGCTAAAATCACTGTAAAGTGTATTGAAACTGAGGGGGGCGTGGGTTCAAACCCCAGAAGGGGCAATTTTTTTTCTTTCTTTTTTTTCTTTTTAACATTTTTTATTAATCTCTCAGACCCCTATGGAAGAAAAAAGTGTTTTTTATCTTAATTATATAATTATTGTAGGTATTTATTTACTAAATAATGCCAAAATTTAATAGCAAATATGATACCAGATATTTTCAAAGTTTAATAAAATAAAAACTAAACGGTAAAAGTATTTTATATTTTGCAAGACCAACCAATATACAAAAGAAAATTTTAGGCAAACTTTGAAAATAGCCCCTCATTTTGAAAAAAAAATTTAGGGATATTTTTAAATTAAGGCTTTTTACATAGGGGAAAGTGGTCAAATTAGTGTTACAAGTGGGTGGGGTAGGGTTAACATTTTATACATATTAAAAAACATTTCGTTTAAAAACAATCATTTTGCTTGTTTAATTTGTTACCTAAATGTCATTATTTATTTCTTAACAATGAGCAAAGGGAAAACATTTTTCATAATGATGATATTATAGATTATTTCTGAAAAACTCCCTTCTAATGGCAAAGTTTTAGTTCATAAAAAAAGTCTATAACTCATAAACCACACGGTAAAAAAAAAAAAAAAAAAAAAAACTTTTTGTTTAAATTTTGCATACAGGTGACATTTAAGGCATATAACTGTCCTATGTTGTCAAATTTACAATTCCTTATAGTGCCCATTAGGGGTGTACTACCTTAAATCTAGTTTTGTCCAATCGTTAAGTCACATTGTACAAGGTAGTGAAGTGTTCACTGCCCCTAATTTAAATTTGATAGTAATAGCATGTCTAGACACGTTAGTTGAGACGTATATTATTGGATAAAATACGAAAGATGATACGTACAATTAATAGAAAATAATTTATATCAATAGTATTTAATCAATTGGTTGTGATAAAAAGATTCGATGACATGAAATAAATAAATCATTTAAAAAAGACAGAGTAAATGGATAACGTCCAAAATGGAAAAAATAAAATGTTGCAGACTCAATTTGATTGACACTGGTCATTGACTCAAGCTACCTTCGAACTTACTACGCTGATGTTGTTCAAAATAAAAACAATAAAATAAAGGTCATCGGAGAGACATACATGTTAGCTTTACATTGAAACAAATTCATTAAGATCAGTCCACTAAAGCTTTGTTCATCGCATTGAAATACGATCTTACATAATGCTAATTAATAATCGTTTACTCCTTGGCATTGGGCGTCAATACATTTTTTTTATGAAATCTGTTCTTTATACAAAAGAAAATTTCGTTTAATTCTGTTATTCATCGGGTTAATAAATTAAAATGGGGTTTAATCTCGACCGAAGATTCACCCCATGCCCGTCGGCCTAAATAGCAACATCTGTCATGATGAAAAAAAGTGAAAGGAAAATGTTTATTAGTCCATACCGATGCAAGATAAACCATTAGGCAAATAGCTAGTATTGTTGGCATCTCATTGGGAGCAACGCGTACCAATCTCAAACGTGATTTGAAAATGAGAATGATCTGTGCTATATTGATTTCTTTTTAGTTGACAGATGAGCAGTAAAAAGACTCATGCGCAATGCACTAAGCTGTTACTTAAACATTGTTCAAATTACATTTACGGTCTTTTGCAAATGACGTTGCAGGTGACGAAACTTTGGTTCAGTTTTAGGAGTGAAAACAAAATCGCCATAACATGATTTTGTTTGTTTTGTTTGTGTGTATTGTTTAATGGTTAAAACAATAATAAAAACGTTTCAATGTCGCTAGATGTTCTTCATATGCATTAACGAAATACTTGGTCTACTTATAATGTCGTCTGCGCTCTTTACAAAAATAACGTTCAAAACTAAAAATCTATATATTACATATTTGAAATTAAATATGCATGATGTTCACTGTTAAACTTTCAGAAATATAAAAATCTGATTAAATGTTCAACTCTTGCAAATTTTTCTGTGGCATATATCAAACTTTATACAAGGAACCTAGTGAAATCTTATAAAAATTCTTTTCAATAACAAGACGAAAGGATGGTTTCTTAATAACTTTTCATTTCTTCTTTTTCGCAAAGAAGTTTTACTTATTTTTCATTATTACAATTGTTTCATACAAATGTAAAGCCCTTAAGTCACGTGATCTTGTGGTCAAGTCGTGAAAAAATGTAGTGATGAAAAATTAATAAATATTGAAATATAAGCGGATAAAAACAGTGTTGAAAGTTATTTTTGAATGGAATTATGATTATTTAGTTATTCTGTAAAAATCTATGGGGAAAGGAAAGCGTACACGGACTGAGAAAAGGAAAAAAAGCAGTGAAGGTGACAACAATGGACAATTATTGAAGGCGGGAAGGTATAAATCTAGCGAAAATTCAAATTCTAGTACATATTCACAATTAAAGTCAGATTCAAACGATAATTCAGTGATAGTGAGCGAGGTTTTAAATCAAACTAACGGTGTATTATATAACGTAAATAATTTGGATGATAGTGTTTTTGAATACGGAAGTGAACAACCCGTGCAACAATATAAACAAATAACAGTGGCGTCCAATTCAATTCGGAGTCAAACTAGCAATGATGATCTAATGGAATATATGAAAAGACTTGATGCAAAAATAACAAACATGGATATTAAACTTCAGTCGTTGGACACACTTGAAAAGAAAGTGAGTAGTTTTGATTCTGAGCTTAAAAAAATATGGACTCAAATACATGACATAAATAAAAAGAATGATGAAAGGGTTACATGTATTGAAGAAAAAACAGAAACAATGGACTTCGTGATATCACAAACAGCTAGTAAATTGTCAATGTTAGAAAAACAGAAGGAGAGCCTGCAGAACGAGGTAACATATTTACAGTCGCAATCCATGCGAAACAATTTATTGTTTACAAATATTCCTGAGGCCCCTTCAGAGAAATATGAAGACACAGAAAATATATTAAGACAATTTATGGTAAAGGAAATGAAAGTAGCTCAGGACCTCGTAGACAAAATATCCTTCGAACGAGTTCATAGAATGGGCAACAAAACCAATGGTCGCTCTCGAAACATTGTTGCCAAATTTACCCTGTTCAAGGAAAGAGAACTTGTGAGGAAACAGTGGAAAGCCCTGTCCGGTACACCATACTTTGTTAACGAACAACTCCCAAGGGAAGTAATCGACAGACGAAGGAAGCTTATACCGAGGATGAAGGAGGCGCGTGAGCAAGGTAAAACTGCATGGTTAACGTACGACACGTTATACATAGACGGCAAACCAGTTAAGGACTAGGAATTTGCGGGGGATGAACTGAAAATTATTTCTAGGAATATAATTGGTTTAAGTAAATTTAAAAGAGACAACAACGAACTTTTGGATATAATTACTAAAAATGACATCATTTTTCTGTATGAAACATTTGCGTGTAAGAACAGTGTAATTGACATTTCTGGATATAAATCCCATAATTTCTATAGACAGTTCCAACACCGAAGAGCAAAAAGATCGAGTGGCGGAGTCGCAATATATTATAAAGAAACAATATCACCAGGTATTTCTATTGTTGAGAATAGGTTCGATACATTAATTTGGGTTAAACTCGACAAATATTTTTTCCATACTGAAAATGATATTTACTTATGTGGTATTTATTTGTGGGGTGAGAACTCGCCAGCATATAATACTGTAAATGTGGATTTATTTGAATATATTGAAAATGATATTAACCATTTTGAATCTTTAGGAACTGTATATTTAATGGGAGACTTCAATAGTAGAGTTGGTAATAAATATGATTTTATAATCTTTGATTGTATGAATAAGTCTTTTGATGACGAGTTATATGTTCCCGATAAATTTATTGACCGGGCCTCCCTAGATAAAACATGTAATAACTACGGTGTAAAATTAATTGATCTATGTCGATCAACAAATCTCCGTATTGTTAACGGAAGGTTGCATAATGATTTTAATATTGGTATGTACACATACGTTTCACAAACTGGAGCATCAGTTATTGATTATGTTTTGACAAATGCAGTTAATTTTTCAAATATTACTTCTTTTGAAATACAATCTGTCAACGAATTTAGTGATCACGCTCCTGTAAGTCTATCGTTGAAAACAAACGTTTGTTTACCTGTCTGTAAAGAGAGTAGCTATGTAAAATATGTATGGGATAGTAATCTGGAAAATTCATTCACAGCAGGATTAATCGCAAAATTACCGGAATTTAACCAACTTTTGATTGATATTGATTGTGGTGACCGAGGTTGTGTGAACAATGTTTTAAATAACTTTACCTGCTTACTAAGGGGCGTGGCTGACCCATTTTTTGAGAAAAATTATAAACAAAAACATAACGCTTCATTCACTGATAGTTTTACTTCAAATAATGCAGACTGGTTTGATGATGAATGTAGATTGTTGAAAAACCGTTATCTAAATGCTTTGAATAATTTTAATTATTGTAAAGATATAGAAAGTAGAGAATATTTTTGTATATGTAAAAAAGAATATAAAGATTTAACCCGTAGGAAAAAGAAATCATATATAAAGAGGAAATATTCTGAAATTGAAAAATTACGATTTAGTAAACCAAAGCAATTTTGGTCTCATTTTAAAAAAAAATAAAACATCTGTTTCAGATGACATTTCTGTAGAAGATTTCAAGACATATTTTGAAAATTTATCTAACAATATTTTTGAATCAAAAAATTTAGAGTGTAAAACGTTTTGTAATGAACATGATTTTAATTCAAGTGATTGTAGGTTTGATGAGTTAGATATACCCATTACATGTGAGGAGATCCGTAAAGCTGTAAAATCAATCCTTAAAACAGAATAAAGCTTCCGGATCAGACTATTTATTAAATGAGTATTTTATATCGTCCATAGATATTTTATGTGGACATATATGTGATTTATTTAATATTATTTTAGAGTCAGGTTTTTTCCCAGATAAATGGACAGAGGGTGTTATTGTGCCTGTGTTCAAAAAGGGTGACTCAGGTGACGTAAAAAATTACAGGGGAATTACTCTCCTAAGTTGTTTATCTAAACTTTTTACTACTGTATTAAATACTAGAATTGAACATTTTTGTTCAAATAATTGCATTATATCAGACTGTCAATTTGGTTTCAGGAAAGGAAAATCAACTATAGATGCCATATTTATTTTACAAAATGTAATTCAACACTATCTTAATAATAATAAAAGGTTATATGTAGGGTTTATTGATTTAAAATCTTGTTTTGATAGCATATGTAGAAACTCGCTTTGGTTGAAAATGTATAAGTGTGGCATTCAAGGTAAAATATTGCGAATCATTAGAGATATGTATAATAAAGTTAAGTCATGTGTAAGATGTTGTAATTGTTATTCTGATTTCTTTAAGTATGCCGTAGGCTTAAGACAAGGGGAGGTAATTTCACCGATACTTTTCTCCATTTTTGTAGAGGATTTAGAGTTACATTTACAAAGCAACACAAGTTCTGGTTTGTTAATTGACGACATTATATTAATCTTGTTACTTTTTGCAGATGATATGGCTATTATAGGCAAAAGTCCGGATGATTTACAAAATAGCCTTGATTTATTGTATACTTATTGTATAGAATGGGGATTAGAAGTTAATATTGAAAAAACCAAGATAATGATATTTAGAAAAAGGGGAAATATTTTTAACAATGAAAAATGGTTTTATAACGGACAAGAAATAGAAATTGTAAACCATTTTAACTATCTTGGCACAGTTTTCAGCTACACTGGTAATTTTTCGTTGCACAGGGAACATTTGATTGGTAAATCTTTAAAAGCTTTAAATATGTTATTGTATAATTGTAAAGATTTTGATTTTAAGCCTACATTATTGTGTCAGCTTTTTGATGCATTTGTTGGATCAATTTTATCATACTCTTCGGAGATTTGGGGCTTTAATAAGTCCAAAGACATAGAACGTATACACATGAAATTTTGTAAAAGAATTTTAAATGTTAGACAAAATACATGTAACGCAAGCGTATACGGAGATTTAGGTAGATATCCTCTTTTCATAAATAGATATGTTAGAATTATAAAATTTTGGTGTAGATTGTTAGTTACAGATAATATTATCTTACAGAAGGTTTATGAACAAAGTTTATACGATTGTCATAAAGGTTGTAATAATTGGGTTACTGATGTTAAGAATATGCTTGATATGTATGGGTTTTCCGATTATTTTATTAATATTAATAAAGTTGATTGTAAAATTTTTCCAAGATTGTTTAAACAAAGACTGTTAGATAATTATAGACAAGAATGGAATACAGCGATTGAAAACAGTTTAGTATTGGATCTTTATAAAAGTTGTAAAACAACACTATTATATGAAAATTATTTAGATATTTTACCAAAACACTTTAGATTTTTTATTACAAGAATGAGAATGACAGCTCATTCACTGAGAATTCAAACTGGAAGGTATGGTCAAAATAGATTGCCACGTAATGAACGATATTGTCTTTGCTGTAACAATGTTGATATAGAGGACGAGTTCCATTTCATATTGATATGCCCATGTTTCTTAGAAATTAGAAAAAAGTTTATTAAAAAATACTACTATAAAAGGCCTTCCATGATAAAGTTTATTGAACTACTATGTAGCAATAAAAAGAATATATTATTTAATCTGGCAAAATATATAAAGGGTTATTAAATTACAGAAATACTATTGTTAATGCTGTCAGATAAATTTGATTTATGAATATATATGTCTTATTAAAGAAATTCCATTCAACATTTTTATGTATAGATTTTTTCTGAAGATATGTCTGCTATGTAAACATGTATATTTAATTATGTTAAAAACAGTTTATCCTCAACACTATAATACCAATTTTTGTTAATTTGAAATAACATTCTAGAATAATAACTAAAGTAACGTGACATTGCCTTTAAAGTTTGTTTTAATGCATTGGAAATTAGTATTGAAAATGTATTGTAATGTATTGCAATGTATTATCACACTATGTATGATTATGATTATGTACTATGTACAAGTCGAAATAAAATAATGTTCTGTTCTGTTCTGTTCTGTAAGGATTGATAATTTGTTACCAAATATCGTTTTCTCGAGCTTAATCTATAACGTTCGTCTTTTAAGAAATGTCCCTAGCAAAACAAAATGCCATTCCATTCAATCATTTAGCAATGAATATTATATCGCGATCACTCAAAACACAAGGAAATAAGTACCTACAAATGCAATTGATTTCACTTTGAATTTTTAATATATTGTGATTTAATCAGTATTTAGAGTGTGTGCCTTCTTACTACATTCAGAACAAAAAAAATTGCAAAACGATTAGCTAATAATGAGTTCAAAATTTCACGGATAGTTATACAGTCATTAATATACTAAATTGTCCAAGGCTTTTTTAAAAGTATATATGAAATATTCAAAATATAAACAAACTTAGTAAAATTACCGTTCTAAACATTTATATTCATATGAGTAATTCTAATCCAATGTAGCTAGCTTTATACGAGGAAATTTGAAAGACCTTGTTCTTTTAAAAAAAAAAAACAATAAAATCTAAGATCTAAGAAAATTTTCAATTATTTATACAATTTCACAAAAAGTGTAAAGATAGCTAACATGGCTGCCATCTTTTTTATCATATTTTAAAAAAAAATGTTCATCGTTTCGAAATGTCAAAAGCAAAACAAAATTCCATTCCTTACAATTATTTAGAAATGAATATAAATCAGTGGATGTAGATTTCATTGATTTGTCTTGCTATTCCGCCATAAATTGCAATTTCAATTTCCAGATTTGTTAAGCCATCCGAGAGTGTTCAAGTGCAATCATGCTTTATTCTAATTCGAACAGGACATTTACGTATTTCTGTAAATTAAACAATGCTTATAAGTTCATCTTCATAAAGATTTCAAGATCTATTAATTGATAAACAAAACAAATTGTGCAATAAAACAAATGTATATATGTTTAAAAGAGACACAAAACTATACATACACAAGGTGAAACAGTTAAATGAAAAAGAAAAAGAAATTATATGTATCATCTTAAATCGGTTAACCTAAAAGACTTTACTCTATATTTTAAAATTTAGAATTAGAATAAGTCGATCAAATTGTTGAATTTATGACTTTCTATGAATTATCTTCATCAACAAGTTCGTGGTTTGTTGGTTTGTAGTTGTTTATTTTCTTTTAAATTGAAAATGGATTATGATTTATAGTTTTTCACTATTTTAACATGATAATTTAAAGAGAGTGTGCTGGTGTAGAATCATCCACTGAAGTGGTCCTTTCCATAAAATAAAAGAAAGTGTTTTCGAAATCATATGTTCTGCGTTTGATTATTTTTATTGGAAAAAAAGAAGCATCATATTTGCGTATCGCCAGATTGTTTATATATGATCTTCGTTTAGAATTCCATAAATTACACCATGATTTCTTGGAAGAACTAGTTATATTTAGACTATATCTAAATAATTACTAAAAGCTTTCAATAAAAACCTATGCTTTGCTCCAAGCACTTATATTATTTTTACCGTTATTTAATGTGCTTTATATGGCTTCACGTCCTTTTATCAGTATGACTTTGAACTTACATTTATCAACAAGTTTTTAACGGCAAGAAATAGGACAGGCAACCAATAAGAAAGTAACAAATGACTGACGATGGTAATAAATTACCGCCTTTTTAAAAATATAACATTTGAATGATTAAGCTTTAGATTGTTTCCACGCATGTAATACCAAACCATACTGCATGATGTCATAGACCTATCTTTGAAACAAATACAAAAATGTATTAAGATGTTTGTTATTCTAAGTCAATAACAATGATAACTATTCTACGCGAATCAAGAACAACTATAGTTACTGTAATAAACTAATGTTGGCTCTGAAAACATCAAATACTAGGGACACAATATAATTATTAGGAAAACTTTATAACTCGGAGATAGAGTAATTCGAATAAATTGCACATCATTTCCTAAGTGGTACAAATCACGAGTCGATCCTAACACAATTCCCAGACGCTTTTATTGATCACAATTTATACACTTGGTTAATAGCAAATTAGAAAACAAAATTACATTCTGTTCATGACACGAGGATGAAATTTATCAATGTTTAAGATGATTTGGCAGGAATTTGTTATGTGTACTTCTAAATGTAATAATAATTATATATTTTTGCTATATCATAACTATGAAACTATGAAAAAATGTTAAGATATATCACCCGTATCTTTAATTTATATTTGTGTCAATGATATACAAAATTTATAGTTAAACTGGTCATTTTATAGTTTTATCAAATTCTCGCGTACAGTTTAGCTCATGTTTTATTATTTCCGACATTCTACATGTACTGTCTACTTATATGTATTATCCCTCTGCTAACTTCATATAATTTTCCAGTGCACAAATATTTTTATTTTTGTCGGTACATCATTCAAACAATCAGTGCAGGCCCAAGTCTGATTATCCACCATCTATCATAATCACCCATCTATGTAGTAACGATTTAATGAGTCTTTCTCTGACTCTGAGGTAAGCTACTTTTGCGACCTCTAAGCTACTCTTTTTCCTTCCGGAGTCGACCCTTATATGGGTGAAAATTTTACCAAGGAGGGTCTGGCGAGGGGCTCATAGTTTCAAACCGATTATATAAAGGTAAAAATAATTGAGACTACTAGTATCTACGGCTCTCTATAATTTGGTAGATAAATTGAATTTATTGTGGGGAGCTTAGGTCTATGATAGATTCCAGAGGTCATGCGCTGGTGTTTTTATAAGCGTTTATTTAGTGCGTTAGCTAGCTTGAGTAGCTGCTAGTCTTTGTATTGCATGTTTTTGTGATTTCTTTAGTATTGACGTTGTAACATGCTGATAACACTTGATCACCTATGGTTGAGAGAAAATAGATATATGAGGAATTCTTTGGGGTCATATGTAAAGCAAATACTAACAAGTTTCTACATGATTTGTTTTTCAGCTGTTTTACCGTCTTACATGACAGACAATATTTACAGTATTCTAGGAAGCCTTGTAAAATAGACAGCTTACTTGTTGTTCTAAAACGTGAGCATGTTATGTCTTGATACATATCTAATAACGTTTAGAGAAAACTAGAATATTGAGAATATTTATGAGATCATTGATGTTTCGACATACCATAATCTTTCATCGGAGATGTCTATAGCACTCCATTTTTTCAAGCCCTTTAATACTGGTTTGATTGCATTCAAATATAAAGAAATGTGTTTTAAAATTAAAAAAAAACTTGCGTCATCTGTCATTGAACCATTTCTTTTAATTATTATATAACATGAATAAAATCATCGATGAAAAAATTTATTCCTTACATATAAATCAAAAGTTTTGTCGTCGTCATTATGTAAATGTAAATTTATATTTATTTCGAAGGAAGAAGTGCTTTCAGTTGTATAGACGTAATATAAAGTAGACCCGAGTTTACAGATAAACAAGCCGGTCTTGATATGTTTGATATATCAGTCTGATATGGATCCTTATATGTTTCTTTCATTCGAAAGATAAAGTCAATGATACGCTATTGTCCACTTTGTAAAGTAATGTCTTAAGTGAATTAAACCTTCGGCGAAATATAGTATATGTAGATTAAAAATCTTGAGATTACTAAATCACTCTGACACTGCATTTAGCTAATGTTAAATAGCAGGACATAAGCCCCAGACAACAAACAATAACAAAAATAGCGATAAATTGACATGGGTCGTAATGTCAATGAATGCCTTATGACATCAGGTATTGACATCGGAAAGATCAACAACTCAAAATGTTCCTATAAAAGATTGGCAAAAGTGGGAGATAGATCTCAGCCTTTAGCCTAAGAATACTGATATAAGGTATTTCAGTCCTGTAAATAAAAGCGTCATAAGAGATCACCACTGATATCAAACTATTTTTTTAACAGATTACATTTTATTAGCTAGACTTCTTTCCTGAACTTTAATGAATAAAATTGCCAACATCTTCAATTTAAGTCTACATATTTTGCCTTGACATTTTAAATAAATTCTCGACCATCCTTATTACTAAAAACTGTATTTCTTTATAATCCAAGCCTGATAAAACTTTCGTCAGATTTATCAATAGTATGGGACAGTCTTTTTGCAGCTAAATATGTATATGAAAGGTTGCACGTCCTGAATGATTGACCAATTTATTAATAAAAATTATAAATAAGTAATTGCCGTAATAACTTAATCGATAGAGCACTAAAATCACAAAATGTTTTAAGAGTGGCAAGCTCCTAAGAGTCTATCGATTTTGTCATTTTTTCTCTCACCAAAACCACAAGTAATGTGATTATTAATTTGATTTATATGTATTTTAGCTATTATTTATTCAAGCGAAGTACGTTAAAATTGATATTTTAACTGTTTCATATACATGTTCTTAAAGATATGTAATAGCACAGATACAATAAATACAACATTTCAAATTTCATCTGCGGTATCTGTTGTTTCTCCGGTTTCTGAGGGTGTCTGTTTAATCGTTGCTGTAACCACTGCTGCTGCTAATGTCCGAGAATGAAATAACATGATCGAATTATTTTGGAAGTTTTCACTTCTCCAATACACACTGCTTCTATCTTTTCGACATGGCCACAACAGTCAGCCAAATACTCAGATGTAATGGATGCCTCACCTTCGGTAAAAAGTTCTGATAATAGTAAGTTCAAGTTCTTTCGACCAACATATCCTTTCAGCTGTGGTCAATGGATGAGCTTTGTTTGGTATGGCGGCAGTCGGATAGAGCTAAGGCTATGATCCCTAAGCAGCTCATCCACAACATATCTTGGTTTCACCTGCTGTTGCTTGAAAAACGCCAACAACTGAACCTTAAGCAGTTTTTCTGAAAAAAAATATGTTGTGCTGTTGTTACTACACTTGTAAAGCAACCTTCCTTGTAGATAATGTGGGACATCTGTCAATCTGAACGTTTAACAAGAAATCCTTATTAAACAGGCATTTATTTTATAAATAACTAAATCAATATTAGGCTCTTTATAATTATCTTTTATTTTAACTAATAGTATACTTTCTTGATTGTATAAAATGTAGTACTCTACGTGAAAAGCACAGGATGCATGCATCTAAAAGTGAGATTATATAAAAAGTAAACTCAATAAAACAACAATGTTCATGATTTTTAAGGTGAATGGTATGATATGAAGCGTTGTCCAGGACGACAACAGTAAGTGACTGAAGGCAAGGAAATCACATTTCCCCGCAGCCACTTCTAGAACATTTCACCATTCATCTATGAATAGTAGTCGCCAGTAGAGTACTTGGCCTAAAATACTAAAAGAGATCCCGGCGCAAAACCGTTCTTGTCACCAGCGTGAAGTATAAAGAATCTGTCGTCCTTTCCAAATGGTACTAAAAGCCCAGTTGTACTATCCTGCCTACATTTCGAAACGGAGTGAGATCCATGATCCATGTAAGTATGTTTCATCAATAAACACGTTTGGCGTCCTTCGTCTCGGAACTTGTTCACTGTTCTGAAAAATCGGATGCATTGTAATATGTGATATCAGTACCCTCTACAAGCAACTTCCTGTTACTTTTGCATCGTCTGTCTAGAGACTTAAGAACTTTATGAAGCTGGGTTTTCGGATGCTTATTGTCATTGATGCTTCGAACTCATTAGCGATGTTACTCAGGTTGGAAGCAACATTTAGGAACTGTACATGATATATACAGAGCGACGGATGACACATAGCTGGAAATCATCCAACATCAATACATCATGTACGGTTTTTATGGGCAGCTGTGGTCCTGCAGTGAGAAAACGTATGCCTTGGGAGATGCTGACTCCACAGGCATCTGCAGTTCTGTCGTATGTCGCAAAATATGACGGAAATACTTTGGTTGATCAACAGTTGTTTACCTATGCTTATCTTTTGATGTACTGTGCTTCAACAAGCGTTCTGTTTATCGTGCTCGGATTATAAAGTTATATTTGTAAAGTTCAGTACACCGGAATTGAGGACATTAGTTTCCTTATTTTCAGAATCTAGGGGGAACTTTAACTAACAGCTGATGGCGTCATAATTCAGAGTTTTAGAGATATAAAGTAAGGATTTATCAAACTAAACAAAAAATCGATACAAATGAAAAGGCAATTTGAAGTTCAAGAAATCACGGAAACATAAGGAGTTTCAATATAGTAGTATTTTTAACATTTGTTTAAAAGTAATAAAGTTTAATTTGTGTATAAAATATGTTTAAGTCTGGGGTTTGCTCTATTGGCAGACCAAAACTGTCACCAGACAATTTAAACGAATAATCTGACTATGTACTGTAGGAAAATGCGGTTTGTAGTAAATTTTGTACGATTTACATTCATGTATCAGATTATCAGACAGACAACCAGAAAAAAGTAACACATAGTTGACGTTAAAAATGTCAATAAAAATTTAATGCTATGACAAAGCAGAACAAACTACAATTTTCGTATACTAAATTCCGACGTGCGATACAAGGATATTGTTTTAACAATTCGGACCAAGTTTTCGAGCATTACAATGTGTTTTGTTTTCATAGTTGTTAATTGGCGCTTAAATTAGCATTGGTTTAAATTCAGATAAAAAATGATTTATAGCATTGGAACTATATTTAAAAGTTGTGAAAAGATGAAACTAAATGCCTTACAATGTACAACATAATCATTAAAATCTTTAAAAATCAAAACCATCCCAAAAATTTTACTTCAATCTAAACATTATCTTATTAATTGCTGTCTCAAAATAATAGCATTTTAATAGCTTTACAACTTACCCACAAGTTAAAAAAATTTTCTCATAAACCTATCAAGCAAGTACAATTTACCCGTCCGTTATTCTAATAACAAAAACAATAAATCTATTTTCTCATGTCCAAATTCCCTATTCAAGACTCTGAAACTAAACGTCATCTCTCCATTAATTTGTGTACGAAGATGTATATAATCCTAACTGTTGTTGAAATATGATATCAATACAGACAGACAGGTTCGCATATTTCAAGGTAGACAATATAATATTTTAGGCTTCCCGGTCTCCTGTCCTCTTCCCCTTTGTGGACCTATTTTTATTTTCTTTAAATTCCTAATCAGTTACAAATTAATTATCATTTAATGATTAACCTGTCCGTGCTCTGTCTTTGCCCTGTCCTGTTTTTGTTTGGGGTCCCCCTGGGCTCCTTGCCATTGGTTCTTGTTGCTGGGTCGTGTGGGGGTTGCGTTCATTGAACGCCGCCTTTCCTTGTTGATCTTGTTTATCATATATTATTTGATTTAATGAATGCTGGTGGAAAATGTATCCCATAACCCTTAAGCACCACTCTGTTGAATTTTGAATAACGAAACATCTAGAGAAGTGTTTGTGGCGGTGATCAAGAAACCTGCAAATTTAGTTCTATAGTAATCGTTTCAAAAGCTTAATATAAAAACAAGAAAAGCTCTATAAACATCACTAAAAAAGTAAACAAGTTAAACTTATGGTAATTCAGAGTACAAAACAGTGATATTGCCAGGCAGGATACTAGTCAATATTAAACATATTTAAACAACTGAATAAGGGAAATTAGACTAATGTCGATTCACCTAAAATAACGGAAATAGGTTCAAACATGATTCGTTTAGCGACATAATTCTTTGACAGTTTCTCAATCTGTAACAAATACACACTTTTATCTGTAATAATGCATGAACGTTCGCTGGTTTCATCTGTTGATTTAACGAGTGTTCTAAACATAATATAATGACTGATTGATTTTTTATATTTCAAATTATGTCACAGAATAATTCTTCTAAATATTCAAATAAGATATGTGAAAAGATATGAAAATAGCATTTTGATAATTCATATGCCAGAATTTGATGAATATCACCTCATGAATATTCTGTTTGTATAATTTTAATATTTCCCAGATAGTATAAAGCAAGCAAACGATATCAGAACAACAACATTATCAACACCTCAAAAACGTGCGTTTTGCTGTATCATAAAAACAATGACCATCTTTATTGTTGTTGTCGTTGTTATAATAATCATTATTTTCGATCATATTGTTAAATATCATTTTGTATTGACATTTAAATAAATAATATTTCCATAGGAAAACAGTTCATTTTACAACATTCTCCATTTTCATTCGTTCTTAACATGTCTAATCACAGTCATTTGTCGATCAGATTCACTAAAGTCTGTTACAAATCATGAATTGTATTCCTTTGAGAATGTACAACAAATTACGGTCACTCAATAACTCTATATGGTACAATTGACAATTAATTAATGTTCGTCTCTTTGAATCTGATTTCTTTTAACCAGACAACAATTAAATAAGCATAAATTGTGGAAAACAGTATTGGTCATGTCTTTCAAACTCAGAATATTAAATATACGCATGTTTATAAAATGTTAAATACATCATTTATTTTCAGTGGTGGATACAAAACAGAAATTTTCAGAATCCGTATATGACTAAACGTTCGCACAATGTATGTGAGAGTATGGTCCATGTATATGGATTGTCCTCAATTTAAATCTAAAAAGAAATACACAATGTATTTTCAACAATGAACGTTGCCAGTAATGCATTTTGTTGTTGGGTCCGCAAAGTTCCAAATGATAGTAAAGTTTCGTTTACTATGTTTTCAAACCAAAACTCTGGAATCAAAGTGATCCATCGGAAGCATTTATCACAACAAAATTACAAGAGAATTGTAGACCCGGTTTACTTGAGTCTGTACAAAGTTGATAAATGTGTATTCCATCGGGTAAGTGTTCTTGACCCGGCATTTATTGCATTGAAAAATTTGTATTGATATTTCAGTATTTTATAATATTACACACAGTTTTCAGATACCTTCTCGTACAAATAAGAGATATTGTTGTGTGTTATTTAATGAAAAAACAAATCGGAGATTATTTCGACTATGAAAACTTTTTTAAAAGTAACTTGTAGAAACAGTTCTTTTGTTTATCTTACGTACACATTCACATTCAACATTCAGCAACATATATTTTAAATCACTTATACTCGTATATATACGATATTGTCTTTCTCCAAGCGTAAGGCAATTTGAACAGTTTATAATTTGTTTTTTTCCCCTTGAAAATCAAGAAAGCATTTCGCTGTACAAACTGAATGATCTGATTTGTTGAAGACATGTTAAGGCCATTTCTTGATTGTTTTTCAATGCCAAAAGATAAAAAAAATTGTTCATCAAACCTGATTCCGTAGATACAGAGAACCATTTCAAAGAAATTGACGTAAAAGAGAATAAAATTTACCGTAGCAATAAAGATAAAAAGAACAGCAGACTCACAACTTCAACATCAATTTTTGACCTTATAAAACCCTTATTGACGAAACCTTTGTACATTTCAAACATAGAGTTTGCAATATTGACTAAAATTCGTTGAATTGAGATATTTTCAATTGTTAAGCCAATAAGTTCAGAAAAGGCAGTGAAATGTTCATTACCTCGGGTTTAAATTTGAAGTAATAGCCTGTCTAGACAAGGTTGTTAGACGTAAAACGTTCGAACAGGAAAAATGTTTCTTAATACAATGTATAAAAATAATCGTAAATCTATAATACATATTTGATTGGGATAAGAAGATTAAATGACACGAATAATACACCAATTTTTGCGTTCATGGCAATTGCGAAATAATTTTGAGTGCTTCCAATTTATTCTACATTATTTATTATTGTACAGACTAGCACATGGGTCATATGATTTGCAATTTATATAATAGCTTAACATATCAACTGAACATGTATGATATTAAAGTCTGGTCATCCTTTAATTATCGGTTTTTATTTATTCTTCAAAATTCTTCTAGATATCAAGATGTAATAATATTTATGAAGTGAACAGTCATGTGATCTGTGGAATTTGATAGCAAAACGTATTGTTGTGGTTCATATCAAATTCATGAAAGCTTTCCAACCAACATACAAATATGACGATTACATTAGCTCTCTGTTCAATTGCTTCAGTATGTATATCAAATAAAATGGTTGAACATCGATTAAAGTGAATTATATAAGTTTGTTGATAGCATACTCTGACCTTCTGCCAAAGATTTTTGAATTACAGTAAACGAGTAAAAAATGTATAGCAAGCTATAAACATAGTTTAAATGAAATACACAAGTTAATGATTTCAAATGATTACATAATAGTTTGTCAAAATGCAGTTGTGTTATATTGTAATATGGCAACAGTTTAACGTTCATTTTTTCTAGATGTTATCAATTTTGCATAGGTTCTTAGAATTCAGTCAGTGTGCCTTCATGATGTAATATACACCAAAATATACAAATAGACAAATGCTTAATTTCTCTTTCCCTTTCAAGCTAAGCAAAGAATAAGTTCAAGTTATCAAGATGTATTCATCATACATTTGTTAAATGTTTGATACAAAACTGATACTCTAATCAAAAAATATACAAACTTAGTAACAATACCAGTTATATGAGTATGATATTTTAATTTCTTTCCAATATATCTAGCTTTATACAAGAAAGACATTAAAATTTGTCAAACTTCGTTTCAAGGAACAAAAAAAAAACACACACACACACAAAAATCACAGGGAAATTCAAAGTGATTCATGCAAGGAGTGCACATTTTGTTGCCGCCGATTCTTTATTTTAATCTATAAAATTTATTGTTTATTTTTTCTTCTTTAAAATGTCAAGAGCAAATCAAATTTCCATTTAGTTTAATTATTTAGAAATGAAAATGAAACTTAACAGCTGTGCATGGAATAGAAATAAACGGATGCAGACTTTTATTTATTTGCCTTAAAATTTCGCCATTTATTTTTTCAATTTTAAATTTCAGATCCGTAAGTATCAATAATATATTCTAATATGAAAAGGAAATAAGCAATTTTTGTAAAAAGAACCCAAAGCTTATCATTTTCTCTTAATAAGGTTTCAGGCTATATTTTAATAAATCCCAACTAGCAGACGACAGGCTATTCTTATCGTAGTAGCGTATCTCACTGTATAAATCGTATGTAAAACACTGTGACATATGGTAGGTTTAACAGTTCATTTAAATATTTTGGTGTTGAAGTATATACTTTGACGAAGGTAAGATCCAAAGTTTTCCATTGATGTAATAATTTTTTAAAATCGGACATTCAATCACAACAAACTAGCGGTTTGAAACGGCTAAATTTGTATTGTTTTAGCGTAAGATAAAGCGTAGCGTAGATAAGGGAAACAACTCGTATTTTGTCACTTGATATACATCGGTTTTTCACGTTGTCCATATCAAATGAGTTTATGGATGTATTTCATTACATAATCCAATCGAAATAATAATATGTGATAGGAAGTTAAATATAACATCGGATTAGTAGAAACGCATAATAAACATGAATCATTTTGTTAATGAAATTGAAAAGAAATATTTGATGAAAAATCTGATATCCTATAGCAAATAATGGATGAGCTTTTTATTCATGATATAAAAATTAGCATATTGTTTTATAGATACAGATATGTGCTTCAATTTGAAAGCAAATTATCACGTTAATGAAGAAAATGATTTTTTTACTCAGAATAGTATGTGATGATATATGAAATATTTCTTTGCATTTTTGTTGTTATTGTCTATCAACATAAAAGTAAGTTCAATCCGAATTGGTGGCTTTTGGTTTGTTATATAATAATGTTCAATACTTTGACTGAAAAATATATCAACTGGGTTTTAAGCAGATATAGCAATAACATAATTTTATATATTTTTATAAACTGCTTGTTTTTCATACAAATAATAATATTGCCATCGAATCTTTACTATAATACTAGTGTTTCATATATCATTTGCTGTTGTAAGGTATAAATATCTGGAAATAGAGACCCATCTTTAAACAATTTAAATGAAAAATAAATACAAATCGCTATTTTAAAGTTAAGGAAGATTGTTTATATTAGTATTTGGTTCAAAATTCCACCATCGAATCACGTTTTCTTGAAAGAAAAGATTACATTAATTTTAGACTACATCCAAAGAATAAGTTAAGTGTTTAATATCTAAAACTAAATGCCTAAAAATCTGGAAACAAAGTGATCCCTCGGGAGCATTAATCACAAAATTACAGAAGAATTGCACACTCGGTTTGATTGAGTCTGTACATGAGGGGTAATGAATAAGAGCGACATCCTTCACGCCCCCTAGAACCGGCTTGAGCGGTACTCAATTCTGAACAATCAATAGTGCTGGCATCAACAAGAAAAATATAACAACACTGAAGTGAAGTACGGGGTAACTTTTTACAGCTGCCACACAGCACTTGACACCTGCTTTAGGTCTCACATAAACTCGTTTATCATGAAGATGATGAAATAAATAATACGTTAATATCAGTATTGTTGAAAACATTTCAAGTTTTATCTTTAAGAATTATTTCCTGTGTTGAAAATGACTTCACGGATTTTTCGTATGTATTAATAGAAATTTATACAAATAAGATATTATATGACAAGGTATAAGAAAAAAGAGAGGCAAGCAATAATAAAATCGTAAGACAGTTAAAACATCAATGGAGGTTTCACGTTGTTACACAATAGAAAGAATATCTGACTTTTAAAGGTAACGTCATGCCATACGTTTCACTCCAATACTTTTTTAACAAATGTATTTTGTTAAAGTATAAGACCAAAGCAGACTGCATGGTGTCAAAGACCTTTTCTTGAAACAACTATTAAGCAGCACGAGTTGCATGTTTGTTACTCTAAATCAATAACAGTAAAACTTATTCTGCACACACACTGAATTAGCAAAATCATGCTTTATCATTATAAAAATGAAAATGTTGTTTTTGACGTAATAATGTGCTAGTTTCACTTCACTTTCATCTAAAGTAGTCAATATAGCCAACTACTTAATCCTGTTTTTCGGATGGAAAAACAGTGAAAACAGTGAACATTAATTTCAGAGAACAAAAATAATAGACATAAAACAAAATTAATATTAATGCTTAATTTTTGCTTAATTTGAAAACATCAAATACTAGGGCAACAACATAATCATTTGTAAAACTAGCAACACGTAGAGTAATTTGAAATGATTTGCGCATCATTTCCAAAGTGGTACAAATCACGCATCGATGCTAACACAATTCACAGACGCTTTTATTGATCGAGATTTTTACACTAATAGCAAATCAGGAAAATAAATTACATTCTGATAATGACAGGAGGATGGGCTAGTCAAAATGAAAGTTGATTCGATATCATTTTTGTATGTTTATTCCTTAACTGGGGATCGCATGATATGATTTTATTCAACGAGTTCAATAAATTTAGTATTTAACTATACTCATTCAATATCCTCTATATATTGCAATTACAACCTGCACAAATAGACATAATCATTTTAAGATTCACTGATCTTTTCATTTGTGAAAAAATGACCAGGAAATATTGTGCCATCCTATCTTTGTAGGGGCTGAGTTGACATAAGCAGATGTTTCTAACGCGACTAATTTAAAGATCATCTAATGCAATTCAAATTCCCCTTCAAATCAAACTTCGTGTTGACTATTCAAATTGCAACAATGTGTTTATTGTAAACCAACACAACCTCACATGCCACGCAAACATAACCATTCACTGATATTTATTGCTTAAAGACGTTTTCGGTAGTTTTCTGTGCGCATCGTTATGCGCTTCCAAGAAAGATAATCACGGATTAATTACTCTTCAAATGAAGGTCAAGTTGAATAGTATTCGGATAAGTGTTTAAATTTCGGCTATAAGCAAATAATGAGTAAATAATACAGAATAGATATTTCTAAATGTTCAAAAGGAGATCGGTTCAAAAGAATAAGAGGTCGTTTAGACAACATCACATAAAGGATTTCTCCAAGCATTAGTACGACAGCATTGATGATGATTCGGCGCGCGTTACCCCACCCACTTGTGTTATAGTGACGAAAGTGCGTCGCGACTTGATTACTGGCAGATAACTGGGCAAAGAAGTTTAAAATGATATATTTTAAAAGTGTTGAATAAAAAAACAAAATTAATATCTAAGAAATGTTCCGAATTTCATTATTTTCTTTGTAAATTTCTGAATACTTGCTTACTGTTCGGGTATGTTAGTCGAGTGAAAAAAATAATGTGGCCCTAGATATGTTTATTTACTTAATATAACATCAAAAGAAAAAGAAATTTTTATTACAACATGTTTTTGTTGTATATTTGACAATACATTTAGTATAACACTGATATTTCTTAAGAAAGCGTGGTAATTTTGACAGTTGGCATATGCGGTAACCATGGAAACTGCCCGTTTACAAAAAACTAACACGTCAACATATATATTTTATTTCTATTTTTGAATCCACCATCAAATGTTACTTGATATATCAATAATGTAGAAAATTCTATGAAAGAAATTTCTTGATACCTTTAATTTTTTACAGAATTCATGTTTATTTTTCTCATTTTTTGTTTAGTTAAAAAGCATGAAAACTTATTTTTTAAAGAAATATGTTACAATTATTGTTTGTTTTATACAATTATGTTTATTGTGAGTGTAAAAAGCTATTTTATACATAATTATAACACAGTTTGGCTATTTTGACAATTTTGAGATATACGGTTACCATTGAAACTGCCATTTTTCAAAAAATCCAACACGCCAACATATATTTTTCTTTTTCTTTTTGAATTTGTCATTAAATTTTACACAACATACAAAAAAATTAGAAAATCCTATGAAACACTTTTTTCAATATCTCTAATTATTCTCAGAATTCATGTTTATTTTTCTCATTTTTTGTTTGGTTGAGGAACATGTTGAACTCATTTTTTAAAGAAATATGTTCAGATTATCGTTTGTTTCATACAGAATCATTAGATAAGATTATCTTTGCATAAAACAATGCTCGTTGTGTGTTTAAGCTATCTTATACATTTTCTATTCGTTATAACACAGTTAGGCTATTTTGACAGTTTTTACATATACGGTTACCATGGAAACTGCCATTTTACAAGAAATCCAACACGTCAACATATATTTTTCTTTTTATTTTTAAATTTGTCATTAAATTTTACTCATCATACAAAAAATTTAGAAATTTCTATGAAAGGATTAATTTTTCATAAAACTGTAGAAAATGTCTTTAAAAATAATCATATCAGTTCAATGGCTAAGCATGTTCATATCATAATGAAATAAGAAAGCCAGTTGCCAGTGCCATGGAAATATGAAAATAAATTTTATATGAAATGTATTTTACTTAGTAAAGTTGATTTCTAAACTCATCGTTAGCTCAAATTAGATTTCTAAACTCATCGTTACCTCAAACATTATTTTCAATAAATCGATTTATTGACAGCGTCAAGAATAAAAGTTTGCTATGTTTAATTACTCATACGAGTATTCCGAGAAAAAATACAACAAATTGAAATCTCTGTCAATAATGTTATGGTTCTTTTGTCCCTAATATGAGACTTTAGATCAGCATGGAAGATACACGTTCACATAACATAGCCTCAAACGGGAAACGGAAGACGGGCCAGTTATAATGGCCTTATGAACAGGCTCAATCAAACCGAGCCTGCAACATTTTCAATTTACTACTTACAAAATGCTTATGCCCTTCAGCCTATCATTCTCATAATTGAATCAGTCTCCATAACATAATATGATATTTGTAAGCAAAGAATCAGGAACAAAATAACAGCAGTCAGAAAAAAACGTCAAGAGTTTTTTTTTTTGCATTTTCTTGTAACTTATAGGTATTAAAATAATAAATTAAATGTTTTAATTTATACATTTTAATATCCAATATAATATACAAAACATAACATGATATAAATCTTTCCGCTATTTAAGTTAAACTTTATATTATTATGTAGCTGTCTAAATGTTTTATAAAAACAATATCTTTTGTGTAATGTACTTGCCTGATAAGAAATGTATTTCTTTTATTGCTTGAAACAACATTTCAAAATAAATAAGAATATAGAAAGCAATGGTATGCATGTTAGATTCTTTATTCTTTTTACGTCAGACATATACTTAGATGATAGTGTAATTGTTGCATTTTGGTAATGATTTTATTTTCCTTCTGCTTTTGAAACAAAATTTATGATAAGAGATTTGTTATGAGTCATACGTAATTATTGGCGTCCGCGCCGAAGCGCGGCGCCCTTATGGAATGAAATCAGATTTTGTGAAAGGGCGACAGCAACTTCTCGAGCCTTATAGTCGGTCATGATAAAAGCCGATCATTCCGATCGGTATGAGGGCGCTTGATTAAAAAAAATGTCTCGATATGTACAATGAATAGCGAACTGGAGAATTTCGCAATGCATGAAATATCCTTTTCCGTCTCTTCGGTTTTTTTATTTATCATTTTGTAGTACACAGTGGGTTATTATGGTATGTTAAAATAGAATGATGAGTTGATGACCTAAACATTCTGAAAATCTATTTATAGAGGGATGCACTGCGATCGGTTATTCCCGGTCTATTTTGACCGGGATTTACTAGTGACCGGCGAATAGTATCACACGTTTATTGTCCGGTCTCTCCCGGTTTTGGAGTAGATGTTTGATATCGTTACAGAACGGAACAAATATTTTACAGATAAATAAGTTTTTTTCCAAAATGAATGTTTGTCACTTAGTTTGGTTACAATAATTAATAAACATAGATTAACTCTCAAATTTATTGATTATTTTATTATACATAAACATACAATTCGAAAAAGCCCCAACAACAACAACAATAGCATGTTTCATCTTATCTATATGAGATAAAAACAATAAATATGTACAATAATTGAGAAAAAGGTACATTGTTATGGTATAAATATGACACTATCAACTTTGAAACATTTTATTTAATTTGTTATTCGTGTTTAGTAAAGATACCCAGGAATTATTCTAAGTTACAAATTAGATTTTATGAATCATTCAATTGATTGATAATTTAAAAAAAATTATAAAGAACAATACAAATGTACATGTACATGGTTTAAGAATAAGCAATATTATGAATTGAAAGATAAAGCATAATTTACTGACTTTTTCCAGTTAAGTTTTGACGGTCAATATGACAATTGACTTCTTAAAATTTATTTTACAATTTTAATAAAAAAAGAGTAGTAAACGTGAAAACTTAGTATTAAAATAGCACATAAAACACGAAAAAAGAGAGGAAAACAATATTAATAAAATCTGTATTTTTTTATATTAAAATAGATATTACAATTATTGTATAATAAACAATTATGCTCAACATGATCAACACGGTAATGTAACCAGTGTCATATTTTTTACTAAGTGTGAACAGATACCTTAAGAGGAGGTCTTAATAGCGATAACATAATAAGAGACAATTCCACAAGTGTGGTGTTGATCATGCGTTACACATGTATATGGATTATAAATGATTGCATACATGTATATCCGTTGCTATTAATAATCAAGATCATAAAGAAATAACAAGTAATATTCTAATCTCTAGCATGCCAATTAAAGTTCATAATGAACAATGTCTTTCGTCCGTTCATTCTTGTAAAAACCAATTAACCATTGAAAAGTTTATAAGAATATCTTGTCATCATATGTCTACTAGTTCATCTTAACTTTCTGCATTTCTTGCTTGGACGCCCTTTGATGCTTTGCATCAATGCTTTTCTTGTTTGTATTTGGTACGTAGTCTACCTTCAATAAATGATAAATGACGAAATTATATATTCTGATCCATGTTTCAATTATCTGTATCAATTTGTTATAAGTGTTAGCGACAAGTACATCATATTTTTCCAAACTCATTCCTCGAATAGGAAAAGAAAAACAAGAGCGATCAGTGACCACATGTGTCGCATGATTATAGCAAATTACATGTTGCAGCTACTGCGTCGCAGGAGACAAAAATCATTAACAGGCCAAAGGGCATTTTCATGCAATACATAAGCTACTGGCCAATCATGTAATGTTTAGAGAAGTCCAAACAATCTTTAAAAATAAAATTCATTAAAGGGTCATAACTCTTACAAAAACCATGGAACCATAAAATGTCGCCGATATGCACAACTTATCTTGGTACTGATCATCTTTTTGTAATTAATTTAGATGTAATTGCACCAGTAGTTTCTGGAGTAGTCCATAAAAGTTTTGAGACGGACGAACGGACAGGCATACAACGGAGAAGTGGTCCCTATATCTCTGAAGCAGACGACACAAAAAAGAATAAAGATTACTAAGGAAGGGCAAGTCGTGATAAATATAAGTTTTTACTGATTTTATATACTGATGTAACTGGAGTTATATAACATGTCTTTTTTATTTCATTTATTTTACTTTATGTTTTTTTTTTCGGGGGGGGGGGGGGGCTTATTTCAAGAAATCCAAGCAAAAGTTTATAAATATTTTTCTTGATAGTAAGGCAAAACATTGTTTTATAATATTGAGTTGCACAAGGAAATCACGTGTCCAGGTTTAGTGATATTTATTGAGTTAAAGCAGCAATTGCTAAATTGACTAATAAGCTTAAAACCTTTCCAAAATATGTTCATATTGATATTTGTTTTAAACATTTACACCAAATATGTATTAGAAAAAAGTAGGCATTGTTGCAATATAATCATCGGAGTTTCAAAGCAAGATTTATTGTGCACATTCTACCGATGTGAACACAATCGGCAGTTTAATTTCAAAGAAATAAAGATAACATGTATTTTATGTGTTTAAATGCTTCACCTCATTATCAAATTGATATTCAAACGATATATATCAATACACACTTAAGGATTCTGCTTAATTAGAATCGTTTAGAACATCTGCTCTTACGTGCAGTTTTATGTTTCTATGCAAGCAAGAATATACATGCATAAATTAATACCTTTCATTAATTCGTATAGTCTGACAGCCTGCAATGCAATATATTTACGTAGATGCAAGATACTTTGTATTTTGCTTCGAGCAGCTGTGGAACATTGATATCAGGCGAGACCGAAGGTCGATCGAGATATCAATTTTCAAACGTTGCGAGTAGAACAATACATAGCCTCAGAAAGCTACTACAACATAATTTTCCTTTTATTATATACCTTTTCGTTTTATTTAGAAAATGAAATGTAGTTGTCAAGAAATAAATTCACGACTTACGGATGCATACGTTATTCTGGCAAAACCGGCCACGCCTTTAGTAATTTTGGTTCTCATTTCCAAATGCAAGGTTATACAAACCTAAGATCGGAACCAACGTCAAAAATAGTCCGACACTTCCATATATGGTACCATTTGGCACTAACATAATACAGAAATTTCTATCCGTTGAAGCGTTTTTGCGTTTCAAGATTTGCGTGTATTTTAGGAAGAAAATTTATAGGTATAGAATAAACATTTATGTAAGGAAGTATAGGGTTTTGTTATACAAAATGAGATATACTCTATAAGCCCTTGGTTCATATCAAAATCAGAAAAGGGAATGCTAAATGAAAGCAGTTTAAAAGAGATAATTTGCATGTTGTTTAATCGTAAGAAAGCGTAGAGAGGAAACCGGTACAGCATAGATCATTTTGAATTATGAAGAAAAGTATGGGTAATACTTTGCTAGGAATGTCAATTTTTAAAATGACGCATCTTAAAATGTTGCATTTTCTGTTTTGTCATATGCTACATGCATGCTTTAGTAATTTCACAATCAGCTTTTGTAGTAAGGGATGTAAAATAATCACCGGTTACCATATATTATACTTTAACCGTTTGTCTAAGAAAACGTGTTGAAAATGTAGTAATCTATTAATAGTTAACATCAATTCATTGTCCATAATGACATTCAGTTTCTCAGAAATAAAACTAATATTTAGAGCTGTTAAATGAAGTTTTGCTATTGTACAGCTAAAAGTAACTCTTTTGCTGCCAAAAAAACAGCAACATGACATTAACTTCTTATAATAACAGCTCTTTCCATAGGCCAAAATAAAAAGCATTCCATAAGAGACAACGCCGCTTACCGGCGTCGCCAATAATTTATTATGTGTACCTTTTTAATTTTGTATAACCTTTAGATAACCTGACTTTATTTTCTTTCAATTAGATGGAGTGCGTAATGTCATGAAAACTAAAGTCAAAACATAGATATATAAGGAATTCTTTGGGTTACATTTTAGGCAAATACATTGCAAGTGTTTTTCATGATTTTGCTTTCAACTGTTTAACTGTCTTATACGGCGGACATTGTTTCATGTATTCCAAGAGCGCCTTGTGAAACAGACAGCCTACTTGTTATTCTAAAATGTCAGCATCTTTTAACTTGATACATATCTAATAACGTTTACAGATAACTAGAATATTTATGAGATCATTGATGTTTCGACATACTATAATCTTTCAGATAACATTCATATCACAGAGATGGCTATATAACTCCATCATTTGAATATATTCCTTTTCAGTGATATCATTGATTTGAATCCAAATTTGCATCCAAATATATAGAAATGTGTTTATACAGCTATAAGCTGCATTTAGTTCCTATCTCTTCTTTTGATTTACCTTTTCCTGTATAACATTATCTTTATCGAATTTGTACATTACGTATAAATCGAAATTGTTTTCATCGTCATTTTGCAGATGTAAATTTAAATTATTTTGTTTCCGTAAAAACATGTTTTCAGTGAGAAGTTTAAGTATACCAAAGGTAAAAGATAGAAGGTACGCCTTTATTTGTTTGATATATTAGTCTCACATTGATCCTTAAATGTTTCTGTCATCCAAATGATAAAGTTAATGATACGCTATTGTCAGCTTTGTAAAGTAATGTCTTTGGTAAATTAAAACATTCAGCGCGAAATATTGTATGTTGATTACGCAGCTTGAAGTTATAACATCACTTAACTAATGCTTAATTGCAGGATATAAACTTCAGACAGAACGGCAATAACAAAAATAGCGATTAATTGACATGGGCCGTAATGTCAATGAATGCCTTATGACATCGGGTATCGACCTCAGAACAGATCAACATGTTCGTACATAAAAGTCGGACAAAGCGTAAACGATACATAATAAAATAAACCTAAGGATACTGATCTTTGCAATAAATAAATTAATTTCACGGCTTTCTCTTTTCTTTGGTATAAAATTGTCTTTCCTTAAAAGAATATATGGTTATAGTTAGACTTGACAACATTTTTAAACTTCAATGACTACAAATGACCACATTACAGTCAGTTTAAATAAGTTCAGGACCATCCTTATCAAAAACAAATGTATCTTTTTAAAACTACATGGCTTAGCTTGCACTTGGTAACTTGACTTTCAAGTACCGCCCATGAACAGGCTCAATCAAACCGAGCCTGCAACATTTTCAATTATGTCACTTTTTTGCGTTCTTTAGGAATTCTGTTTTCTTTATTTTTAGTGAATTAGTTATATTCATAGCGCACAAACTGAGGGAAATAGCTATTTTGTCAAACGAAAACTATAACTCTTAACTAATACGTCATGATTACAGAGTTTTAAAGAAACAAAGTAAGGATATCAAACTGGACGAAAAGCGCTTCTTGCGAATTAATAGCCAAAATTAAAATTTAAGGTTTCATTATTTTCTATGCATGTAAAGCAGATTATAATAAAACAAAAAAGCATGAACAAAATCAATATTTTAGAAGTCTTTTGAATATTTCCTAAATATAATGATGGAATTTATTTCCTGTCACAGAATACATTTTAGTCTAGGTTTTTTGGCAAACCAAACTGTCGACAGGGAATTAAAAATATCTTGACTGTGTACCGTCGGAAAAGATTGTTTGTAATTCTTTGTTTGTAAGATAGTCCGAGTGGATTTTATTCTGTTTATATTATTATACTTAATAAGATATTTTTTGTTAAAATATCAAGTTGAAAAAAGTATGAAAAGTTAACAAGCTATACTAAAAATAAACAAGTTTATTTAAACTGTGAGTTCACTTAATTAATTCTATTTTATTAGCTTCATGAACATTCAACGTAAAACTGTCCACCTCAACAACATAACTTTGAGCAAATGTAGAAAAATCTGGAAACAAAGTGATCCCTTGGAAGCACTAATCACAACAAAATTACATAAAAATTGCAGACTCGGTTTGGTTGAGTTTAAGTTTTCTCAATTCACCAACCCCCCACCACTCTATAAAATACTTGGTTTGACTACATGCATTACAACATTCACGATAAAGAAATTATTGTTAATCTTCCTTATAACTATAAGCAGTAGTAATTTGATATAAATTTTGCTCAATAATCCCAAAGTAGAACAAACCAAGCGCCAGTGCCAGCACAATTACCAGACGTTATTATTGATCAAACTTTATAAAATCATACTATGGTAATGATCAAAGTTTGAAAGATTTTATTTTTTACTGCATTTAATTAAAATAAAAGATATCTGGATAACAAATCTCAAAATTTAAATCATTTTTAAGCGCTTTTGGGGGGATATTTTATGATAATTGTGAATAATTATTCTTATTTTCATAAAATCGGGAAGAATATGAGCTTTTATTATCATATACATTGCATTGTAAATTAATATAATTCTTCATCATTATACTTAAAGCTGCATGTCTCCAGATAAGCCAAAATATTTCAAGGAATTAATCTTGAAAAAAATGTACAAAGATTTTAAAAAAAATAAGATAAAAGTAATAATTTACATGTTATATGCGATAAAGGAATGATTTTGCAGTATTTATCACCATATTTTTACTGCTATTCTAAGGCAATAAGGGTTACATTTGCTCATTTTGACCTCTTTTTGGGGTAATTTAAGTGGGCTGTAAGTGCTGTTTATAATGAATAAATTATATTCTTTATTTCAGTTCGAAATATTTTACATTAAAATATATTTTTTAATTTTTTTCATAAAAAAATTAGCTTGAATCGATTTTCATGTGGGCTTAAATGTTTTCTCCAAGTAAATTAATATTTTTTTTGCGAAACGATGCTTGCAAGTCTCAAGCGCGGGGTTCCTGCAAACAAAACAATAAAATTTATATAATGGATCACCTTGACAACAAATTTATCATTATCTGCATGTCTTTTTGGCTGATGATTTGTATTGGTTTTATACCTTGGGCAACTGTAATTGCTCCTATGAAAAAAAGTCTTGTAAGTGTCACATTTATGACATTTAAAGTGACAATGTAAATTGAAGGATTTTTATTAATAAGGTTGTAATTTAGTTATTTTTCAATTTCAGCTTTTTTGCTACCATAGTACAATCAGGCTAAAAATGACTGCATTATAACATTTTGGTAAGCGAAAATAATATGAGGTACCACATAAGGAAAAGTAATAGGAATCTCCTCATAAGAAAGTTTTGAAATTAAATTTTGATAATTTTCACTGTATAATCAAACACAATCGGTAATCCACTCAAATGCATTAACTTAAAAATGAAAATAAATACCACACTTCCGTGGGGTAAAACTATTTCTATATTATTTTGTTTCGAAAGCCTGCCAAAAATTATTCGTTATATTTTTTTTTTCAAAATTGTTCGTATTGATGCAAATAAATCAAACGACTGAAATATTAGTAAAAGGCACATAATGCCACAGAAACGGGTCAATTTTTACTTCATTAGAAAGGTCGAACTTGAATTTTATAATGTTTAAATAATGGTTTAAAAGAATGTTATATGCTTGTTACATGACAGAAGTAGCGAAAAATATAAAATAATTTGTCATAAAAAAAGCAAAATGTAAACAAAGTAGTATTTGGATTTCCATATAAAATAATTATTCAAATAACTGTTTTTATTGCAAAAAAAAACAACAGATAATTAAGATGTGTTAGGTAATTAAAGCATATTAAGTAAGTTCTAGGAATCTCTGAAATTACGCCAAATTTAAAAAGCTCATGAAAAATACATGTAAATGTAAAAGCATTTAAAGTGAATATAGATGATGCGCCTGTTTAACGCTCAATAATCTCAGTAAATATTAACAAAATTTTCATTGTCACATCTCACATCTCAAATATTTAGCTAAACGAAATTGTAAAATACATTATATTTACAGCGTTAAAAATAAAAACAAGATTGTGAAAAGAAGCTTCAACTCATTTCGCTTAAGATATCTTTGAATTTAAATTTATCATCATCGCATCATGTTGGTATAAGAAGCATCCTCTTCATGAAGTCTCAACGACAATTAGATAAAGTAGAATTTCAAAATGGCGTACGTATCTTATCATTAAAAGTATTTAGTAAGAGTGCTCAACACATGATCACTCTCCTCGTTTTGCTTCTGTGGTTTGCAAAATAACATCTATAGGGCTGCTGAATCTGAGAAATCAAGACAAACATACATATAATTTACATGTTACAATACAATAATCAGGTTCTATTATATTTTAATGAACGAAAAATTTAATCAAATCAATTGAATATTATTTGCTGAAGCCATTTCATCGTAGTGTTTCTATTTGTATAATATTGCATTACTCTCGCATTATCATTGAGAAAATGCCGCCTTTTTGTTAAATTCACCATAATTACCCGTTTTTTATTATTTTTCTTATAAACTAAACTATGTAATACTTTTAATTACGTACTGTGAACAGTGTAAGTACAAGGTGAAACAATCTTTTTCCTGCAAATGCCCCTTTTATTAAAAAAAACAAGTTGACATGAAATATTTCTTGTCAGTAAATTAAGTAAGTTATATCATTTTCAATTATGAGATAATATAAAAAAATATGTTTTTGAAATAAAGTGAAGCGTGTAAGATACGTTGTACGGAAGCAGTGAAAAAGAAATATTACGTAAGAGAAAAACAGCCATGAAAGCAAGTGCACTTAAATCATGCTCGACTTCAGTGGTTTTACAATAATGAAAGGTCATTTATAATAAATGTATGAATTTCATGAATATTTGCGCTTTGATTAAAACGTTTCATTGATACGCTTAAGTTGTGTAACATTTTACTACGATAATAAAATCTGACAGCCGTTCGTTCGATTGGTACGATGTAACAACGTGCTCTGCCTGCGACTAGTAGGTAGTTTGTAAGCATTAATTTCATGAGAAAAATGTGCAGACTTTGACATCAAGTTTTATTATGTTACATCGATAACGTCTGTCAAGACTCATACCATACTTTTGCTATATTTTCGAAAAAATTTCTTTAGAGAATTTATCTTAGAAATCCAAAAAATATGTAACAAGTTAAAAACGTGCTCATTTTCATATAATGGTGCAACTAGATATAAAAATCTTCCAATACCTTAGCAAAAGTAAAAACAAAATTAGCATATTTCATCATAACAAAAAGAATACTGGGCATGTTTTAATCATTTGGCGGCCAACTTCAAAAATGAAACTTTACATTGATAAACTTCTTATCAAAGGAAAAGATCCTCATTAACTGTACTTATTGTCTGAACTATGTTTCTTTTCTCATGGGTGACACGACTGTATGAACGACGCTTTCCTTTGTATTTATATTTTTCAAATATGATATTATATGAATAATATGACTACCAATAAGCAATCACTTTACGTTGTTGATTTACGTTAATATTTGAAATTCTTTTAATTACAAAATATATTATATTTAGGTGAGTACATTGGTGTATTTGTATTATATTATTGTTACATGTTATTTTGATTTAAAAAAAAAAACCCTCACTCACTTTATTCACTCATTGACTTGTTTAAATTACCTTGCAATCATAACAATTTTACACAACTTAAGAGACATATTTTCAAAAGCAAGTTGTGATTTACAAATAATAAAACAGAAAATGTAAATAATCATATTTTTTTTCTCAATTACATAATATTATACTCAAGTAGTAAATAAATATTTAGATTATGCATACAGAATAATCATGAGATGCTATTTGTCATAATTAGACATGGAACAGTCATATTATGACAATTCATAAAACCGATCTAATGCATTATTTAAGCATTTGAGTATATTTTGTTACCTAATTCTATGTATGAAATTACACCCTCAATCATTATGTCGGAAATGATGAAGAAAACATTTTACCAATTACTCATTATTAAATGATTTTAGGTTACGAAAAAACTCTGTACACAGCCGAACAATGCTAATAAACCGGGAAAACACGTGTCTTTTAAAGGACCCATGACATAAATAAATGATTATTATAATTCACATAACTGTACAGCATTAAATGTTGCAATTAGTAAAAACCCATATTGTTAAGAAATCAGTGCAAATGACACTTATTAACTTATGCTCTTTATCTGTATCTCTGTATCAAAAATACTTTTTAGCTGGTATACCACGGCTGCTCGAATAGACTTTGGATTGTCATATTAGCAAGTTTTCTCAGCTTAACGACTTAAAAATTAATTCGTACTTTTATTGTGCCTTACACGCGTTGTTATTCCTGTCCTTGTTATATGCTAATTTCGGCGTCTCTCCTGCTGAATATTGTTGGGGAAACATCACACGGGGCAAATGCTCGAGGTTTTTTGGTAACATTTAACCAGGTGTGAAATACATCAATATATAGTATTTGTATCGCATCATTTCTTTCTCTTTTATGATTTTTTTTAAACATAGCTTTTCAAATACTTTTGCGTTTTACACATGAAATGTACAGTATTAATATCTTAAATGACACGTTTTAGGATTTCGCATGTTGGAACTAATCAACTTTAGTTTCAAGCTTATTCATCATCATCATAGATTCTCCAAAATTTACACCAATTAACAGAATATTAGTTTTTAAATACCAGCCATCACGCAAGCGACTTGTCCAAAAGCCGTTGTATTTTTCTGGTTTTATTTCAATCAATAAGATTGTGTGAGATTTTTTGTGCTTAACAGATTTAAGGTAACTAAGGGGCAGCTTTTACATTAACTCTTGATAATCAGAGTACAGAAACTAGAAGGAACAAGTGAAATATGAATAAGTTCAATATTTATGAATAAAGACAAATTAGCGGAAATTTAAAGAGGATTAACAGAAAAACAATTTCATACGATTGATACAACTATTATTTCATTGTCAAATTATATGAAACAAAAAATACAATGCTGCTGAATTTTTCAAACATGGTTATGACCTAAAATTATTTGGTTAGTTATATAAAATTAACATTATATTTATTATAATATCATATAAAGTTAATAATCATGAAATATAACATATAAAAAGAGATTGTTTTTTATGCATGATAATTAAGTCGTAAGAATGAGTAGAGAAAAACACTGGTAAAGGACAGATCATTCTCACTTATGAAGACAAGTATGTGCAAAAATATGTAAATAAAAATTGATTTTTGAAATGATGTGTCTGTATTGTCATATGCTATATGCATGCTTTGGTGCTTCTATTTACTGCTTCACTTTTATATAAAATCAGCTTTTGGAGAAAGAGATGTAAAATAATCACGTGTTACCATATATTATAAGCTTTTTGTCTAAGGTTCATCTAACAACACTTGTTGGAAATATAGTAATGAATAATGGCCAACACCAATCTACTATCCATATTGACATGTAAAGTGAAGTTTTGCTATAACTTTTTTTCTGCCGGAACTTTAATTGTAAAATCGTACCTTTTTGATTTATTATAACTTTTGATAAACCTGACTTTAATTTCTTTCAATAAGATGAAGTGCGTAAAGTAAAGACAAACGTGAAGGAAATCAATTTTAAAAAGGTAGATCTATAAGTACTTCTTAAGCAATAATATCGCAAGTTTCCTCAATGTCCGTATTTTGCTGAAATTGTTCAATGTAATCTAAGAATAAGTAAAACATACAGCCTACTTGTTATTCAAAAACGTCAGCATCTTATGACTTGATACAAATCTAATAACATTAACATATAACTAGAATATTTATGAGATCATTGATGTTTCGACATACTATAATCTTTCAGATCACATTCATATCACAGAGATGGCTATATAACTCCATCATTTGAATATATTGCTTTTCAATGCTATCATTGATTTGAATAACACGTTGCAACCGAATATAAGAAATATATGATCATACATTTTAAAGTTGCCTTCCCATACTATCTCTCACTTTAAATTTACCCTTTCCTGTAATAATTCTAGAATATGAATTCATATTATCTTTATCGAATGTGTTCATTGGGGATTAATCGAAATTGTTTTCATCGTCATTGTGCAGATGCTAATTTAAATTATTTTAGTCTTGAAAAACATGTTTTATAGAGACAGACCTACTTTAAAGTAGACCAAAGCTTAAAGATAGAAGGTACGCCTTTATTTGTTAGATATATTAGTCTCACATTGATCCTAAAATGTTTCTGTCATTCAAATGATAAAGTTAATGATACGCTATTGTCAGCTTTGTAAAGTAATGTCTTTGGTAAATTAAACATTCAGCGTGAAATATTGTAAATGTTAATTAATCAGCTTGAGGTTATTAGATAACTCTGACATTGCATTAACTTTTGTTAATAGCAGGATATAAGCCCAGACAGAAAGCCAATAACAAAAGTAGAGTTTAATTGACATAGACCGGGATGTCAATGAATGCCTTATATTATCAGGTATCGACCTCAGAACATATAAACAAGTTCGTATATAAAAGTTGAACAAAACATAATAGTTACATTCCAAACTTAGCCTAAGGATATTGATCCAAGTTCTTTCACTCATACAAAATATGTGTTATAAATATATGATATAAAAGTGTCTTCTCTAAAAGAGTATATTTTTATAGCTAGATTTGACAACTTTTCTAAATAACAACACATTACCCGAGTAAAAATATATTGCCCTGTCATTTTAAATTAGTTTAGGACCATCCAGATCGCAAACAAATGTACCTTTTTAAAACTGCATGCCTTAACTTGCACGTGGTTACTTTCCAGTACCGCCAATGAACAAACACAATCAACCTGAGCCTGCCACACTTTCATTTATGTCATTTTGGGCGTTCTTTAGGAATTCAGTTTTCTCTATTTCAAGTAAATTTGAAAAGTCTTTTTAACATTTCTTAATTATAGTGATGAAGTATATTTCTTCTCATAGAATATGTTTTAGTCTGGGGTTTACTCCTTTTGCAAACCAAACTGTCAACAGAGAATTAAAAATAAATCTTACTGTGTACTGTCCAAAATATCGTTTGTAGTTATTCTTTGTAAAATAGATCGAGAGGTGCTATTCTGTTTATATTATTGAACATAATAAAACATGTATAGAACACTTTGTTTCCAGATTATTATTTTGTTACAACATTTTTGTAAACACATCAAGTTTTTAAAAAAGAATGAAAATTTAACTGTGAGTGAGTTCACTTACGTAATTCACTACCTAAATGACATTCAACGTTTATTTACCGAAAGAAAGGGAAAAACTTTCCACCTTGAGCAAATGTAGAAGTTTTCTCAATACACCTCCACCGCTCTATAAAAACGACTTTGTTTGCCTACATGCACTACAACATGCACGATAAAACACTTATTGTTAATCTGCCATATAACTATAAGCAGTAGTATTTGATATAAATTTTGCACAAAAAAAAATACAAACCAAGCGCCAGTGTCAGCACAATTTGCAGACGTTATTATTGATCAACTTTATAAAATTATACTTTGGTGATGATCAAATTTTAAAGAGATTTTCTTTTTTTGCTGCATTTGATTAAAATAAAAAAAATATGTTGATAACAAATCTTGAAATTTAAATCATTTTAAGTATGACAGTTGCAACATTTTTTTCAGGGATATTTTATGATAATTGCGAATAATTGTTCTTATTTTCATAATATCTGGAAGAATATGAGATTTTATTATCATATTTTTTTCATAATAAATTGATATATTATACCTCATTTGCATACGCCCTTCTATATTTAATATGACGTCACCCGGTCCATAAACCGCATACAGACCGGGGGCGGTCCATAATTCTTATGAAGACCGTTTAAACTTAAAACTTTACGACGTGCGGAATTTCACGACGACACAAACAGATAACTGTTCAAACTGGCTAGGCGATTCGCCTTTTTGATCAGAGACATGTTATCAAAAGTCATGATTTGTCTTTAATTTAATTATAAATCTTATTTTATACTGTTTGTGGAAATTTTTTAAAGTCCGGGTTTTTTGCCTAGTAAAATTAAAATTTAATTTGATTAACAAAGATGGAATATTAAAGAAGCATGACTTTGCATCGTCGGATACCACGATTGATAAACATGTCACAGACACTTGGGTTTGGAGCTCAAAACGCCTTTAAAATCCAAATAAAATGCATATTTGTCAATCCCAGACAGTGTACTGCATCATATATATCAAAAAATCTTAATATATGCCGTTTGAAAAAAAATCATATTTCAACATCTATAATAATACACAGATAAAAACTGTTCGCCGGAAAAAAATCCGCACCCCTTACGTCATAATCACCATGTATTTTAATCCATTTCCAATATTTTCTCACATAATCCTTTGCCGTCCATCGACACAGAAGATATAATTCTTCACGATGATGTCGTCAATTTTAAACTTCAACGGTAATATAAACAACGCAACAGCCGAAATAAACATCAATATTCTCGCCGTTTTTTTTCAACGACAAAAAACTTTTGATAAATTCAATGGACCAGACGGCTATGAACGAAGCTATCGATTATGTGGCCCCAGCAACGGCGCCATTTAGTCCGGTGTGCAAAATGCGCAGCGCTTTTAAGTTTGGGAACCACATAATCGGATAGCTTCGTTCATAGCCGTCTGGTCCATTGAATTTATCGAAAGTTTTTGTGGAATGGCACGGAAGTGTCACATTGAAGGTTCCATGATAACCGCCGTATGAACACATCTGCGGATGTTTCTAAATTCAAAATTTTACTTTTTCACGTTTAAATGTTGAATTCTGCTTAAGCCGGTGCTAGGGGGCGTGGACGATAATTTGCACTTTCCAGTACCGTCCATGAACAGGCTCAATCAAACCGAGCCTGCAACATTTTCAGTTTTGCCGTGTTGGGCTTTCTTTAGGGATTCTGTATTTATCTACTTTATATTCAAAACTGCATGTCTCCAGATGAGCCTAAATATTTCAAGAAATTTATTTGAAGAAAAAAAGTACTAAAGAATGTACTAAAGGTTTTTAGAAAAGTAAACAAAAATAATTCAAGTAATAATTTACATGTAATACAGTATGCACTTATGGAATTATTTTGCAGTATTTATCACCATATTGTTACTGCATTACTAACGCAATAAGGGTTATGTTTGCTTATTATGACCTGGATTATGGCTATTTACGTGGATTGTTAGTGCTGTTTGCACTGTTTAAATTATTTTCCCTTGTTTACTTCACATTTGACTTTAAAATACATTTTTAAAATTTTCATTAAGATTAGCATGTATCTGGAGGGATGCTGCTTTGAATGTTTTCTCCAATAACTAGTAAATTGAATAATATATATGCTAGTAAACAAAAAGGTGTCTATTATGACATATCACTTTGACTGAATAAATTTATCATTATCTACTTTTTTTAGTAGATAATGATCAATCTGTACAGTCAAAGGGATGTTATGTCTTGGATTTCTGGAAATTGCTCGTCTGATATTTTACTATGCCCAAATGTCTTGTCAGTTATGGCATTTAAAGTGACAATGTACATTGAGTGATATTTTATTTAATCCTTTTCTTTTAACGATTGAATCGTAGTTATTTGTTTATATTTCAGCTTTTTTTTCTATCATTATAAAGTACAATCAGGCTTTTATCATGCATTTATTGAATTCTGCTAAGCGAAAGTAATACGAGGTACCACAATGGGGAATAAAAGTGCATACTGTATAACTTCATATGTACTCTTTATAAGAAAGTTTTGAAATTATAGTTTGATCATTTTTCATCGAAATTATCAAATACAATCTGTAAATAACAGAAACAGAAACAGAAACAGAAATATTTATCACCCTTCCGTGGGGTAAAACTAGTATTATATCATTTAGTTCCGAAAGCCTGACAAAGATCAATCTTAACACAGATACTATTTTTTCAAATTGTTCTTATTGATTCAAATAAATCTTTACTTTTGAAAAGTTAAATAATGATTTTGTTTTAAGTGGTCATATTTTATGCACCTGTAAAAGGCTCGGTTATATCAGTACATGAACGCAATTTTAAGTGAATACATCACATACCTCAAAAACTTGTATATAATAACAGGCACATTTGCCTGATAAATTCATAAATTTTAATTCTTTAAAAATGTCAAACATGTGTTTAATAATAATTCAATAATAGTTTCAATACATCTTTGATGTTTAAAAAATGAAGAATGTAGCATTGAATGTGCAAATTGTCTTTATGAATATGGCAAATAAGTAATAAGGAAGCTTCAACTAATTTTGCTAAAAATATAAACTTTAAAGTTGGTATTTAGGTTTATCAAATCGCATCATGTTTGTGAAAGAAGTATCCTATTTGTAAAGTCCAAATGACAATTAAGTAGAATTTTAAAATGGCATACGAACCTATCATTAAAAGCCTTTCAGCAAAATTGCTTACATGAGCACTCTTTTTTTTTGCATCAATGATTTGCAAAATTACATCTTTAGGGCGGCTGAATCTGAAAAATCAAGACAGAAATACATATAATTTACATGTTATGATAAAATATGGCAGGTCTATTATCTTTTATTGGGCAAAATATGGATTCAGTTGAATATTATTTGCTGAAACCATTCCATGTTGTATAATATGCTTAACTCTCACATTATCATTGAGGAGATGCATTTATATGAACATAATTATTCGTTTGTTTTTTCTTTTTCTAAAGACTCTCAACATGTGTAGATGCTTTCAATGACGTACTGTCACTGAAGTAAATACAAAATAAAACAATCTATTTCCTAAAAATGCCCCTGTAATTAGCAAACATAGAAATGTTTAAGTTAAATTTATACTAAATGCAAAATACCTGGTTTTTGAGAAAAAATGAAGCGTGCAAGATATGCTTAAACAAGACAGTCTACAGTGAAAAATAAATATTTTAATATTAGAGAAAAAATCATATTCATGAAGGTAAGTGTACTTAAACATTTGCTCGTTCACTAGTTTTCATTTAAAGTAATTACGTACGAAAACCTTTTAAACCTTTATTTCAAACGTTTTATTATAGTGAAAGGATTCATAATAAATATATGAATACCAGGAATCTTTGTGTTTGATAAACATGTTTCATTGAGATCTGCTTTCGGAGCAGCTTATGTTTTATAATATTTCACTACGAGAACAAAATTTGGAGATGGATTTATCTCTGAAATCTAGAAAATATGTAACATATTAAAAACGTTCTCATTTGTATATTCAAGCAACTAGATATAAAGTTCTTCCATCGCCTCAGCTAAATTAAACACAAATGTAACCTAATTTCGCGGGTCACTATGATATATAACTCACTCACTCGCTTTTTAGAGTAACATCATTCAATAATCATCATGATAATAATAACATGCTGTGAAAAATAAAAGAAATAGGAGTAATGTAAACAAACATTTATTTTTCTATTCAATTGCATATATTGAAATATTGAATATTGAAATTATGCATACGGAATAATCATGAGATGCTATTTGTCATATTTCGACATAAAACAGTCATATTGTGTTAATTCATAACACTGATCTAATGCATAATTCAAGCATTTTAGTATAGTTTGTTACATAATTCTATATCTGAAATTACACTCTCAATCATTATGTCGGAAACGATGAAGAAAACATTTTACCAATTATTCATTATACAATGATTTAAGGTTACGAAGAAACTCTGAAAACGCCAGAACAATGCTAATAAACCAGCCAAACACATGTCTTTAAAGAACCCATGTCTAAAAACTGATTATTATAACTCAGCCTCACGTCTTAAAAGAAGTCAATTCATACACTTATTTTGCCTTTTACTCATCATCATGCATTTTACCCTGTCCTTGTTCTATGCCAAGTTCGGTGCCTTTTCGGTTGTTCCATGTTACTGGATATTGCGTTGGACTGCGTTAGAAACATCACGTTGAGCGATTGCTGTAACATTTCACCAAATAAATAAAATAAATCATATATAAAGTATTTGTAACACATCATTTTAAAATCCTTTGAATTTGCGTACCCAGTATAAACATCGTATTGATAAATGGAACGTTTCAAAATTTGACAATGTTGGAACTAATCGTTTGTTTAAGATTATTTATGAGCAAAAAGTCTCCAAAATTTACAACAATTAACAGACAACTAGAATTTGAATATCAGACATCACGCAAGCGACCTTAACTTCATTGCCCTAAAGGGATCAAAATAGCTTTCTATGAACGTTTTATCCACTATTACTATGTCTCATATATGTTGCAATATAAAATACATGGTTTTCTTTGCAATGTAACATCTAGACATACTATCCTTCAATTGTCAAATTCTTTTAGAATTAGTCATTAAATTGTTGGTTTCTCATTTCGCGATTCTAGTACAATTTATTAATTTTTTATGTTAAAGGTTTTTCCCCCAAAAGATTTTCTTTTTTACGGAGTGTAATTCAAAACCAAGGGAAATTTATTTAAATTTTTTAAAAAAAACAAATTTGAGGGTTTTTTTGTGCTTAACAGGTTAAAAATTTGTGGAAAAACCAAAGTAAAAAATAACTCTTTTATGATTTAAGTACAGAAAAAGAAAGGAATAAAATGAAAATAGAATATTAATCAATGTGGCCATCCAAAATGACTTTTCGGGTACGAACCGCCATTTTTCCCCCCGATTTAGGTATTTTTTATTTTAAAAAATTAAATTTTTTCTAACCCATTTTGATCAGATATGGCGCAGAGTACCCGTAATTATATCAGTTATCCACGGTACATCAAAATTCTGAAAACCCCTGAATGATTTTTGAGAACATTCGTGTACAGTTTTCTTTTCATAGCCTGGGTCGAGGGGAACTATACACACATTTGTCATAACAAGCAATTTCTAGCAAGTCATATGTTTTTTGACACTTTTTCATAGAAAAATACATGTTAAATCTGATATATTTACTATGTCCAATGTATCGAGTGAATGCAGTGATGTTTTAGAATATTTTCATAAAGTTATGTTGAAATGGTACGGAACACACTGTTATTTCAAAAGATACGGTACACACACAATTTCTGTCTTTGTAATAATTCTAAAATAAAATATATTAAAATTTAATTTAAATTATAATGTGAGTGATTTTTTTCCATAGTTATACATTTTATTAATTTAAACGAGAACCCTGGGACCTGTTTTGCAATGTACCATAATGCTTACTTTTAATGTTTATATGTATTTGTGCACTATATTTCAAGAGATCACGCTTAACATTTACAACCTCCATGTAATTGTCCTATTTAAAATCACCTAGGGTATGTTAAACACTGCCATTGCTTAAATTTTTAATGTTTAAAGGCATGAAGCTTTAAAAATAACTTTTAATTCATGTAATTAGGTCAGTTTTGGTTTGGCTTCACGGCTCATAAAACTGACATTATCATGTGGCGACTTTCGAGTTTTACAAGTGCCCCTTTGGGTATAAATAAAGGAACGAACGGGCACCTGAGTAAAACGACCGACATTCTGTACTGTAGTAAGAAAACTTTCTCACATAAAAAAATCGAAACATCGAAGTCACTTGTGGTCTCGTACCTACTTCATGTAGTAGATAAAACAGAACGCAGCCTCCAAAATCCATAGCATTTGATTGACAAAATGGGTATTATAAAAATATCATTTTATTTTTAACACAAACAAGCAAGCACACATATCCATGAACTCGAGTGTTATAAATGCATCTTGAAATGAAAGTGCAAGATAGGCATAATTTTACCAAATTCCCTAACATGTATATCCTTACATGTATATGTAACAAGATTACCTTGTATAAACTACGTTACGTTATATAATAGGCCTTGTTCCCATATGGGTTCTTCAAATTATCAAATTATTAATTTTGATTGCACGTAAAACTGCGAAATATATTTGTCCATATGTAGATAATTTGATAATTTAGATACATGCAGTTAGTTTGGGACCCTGGCAGATGATTCATACCAAATATCATGTGGCCGAAAAAAACTTTCAACTTTCCGTGATTAAAAAATATCCACTTACATCAAAACCAGCGTTTTTTCTCCAAATTCGATTATTTAAACAACATTTTGCAAGGAACATATATTTCCAACTTACTCCTAACTCCTTGTTTGTTTATATATTGATACTACGTTTAGACAGTCATTTATATATTCGAACAAACAAATTAAATGAAATATTAATCGCACATAACAGATGTCCTTGAATTTCACAATTCGTTTTATAATCCAAAAGAATATACCTAATTGTTTCAAATGAAAATCAAAACAAAACAAAATTTTGAATGTCTTCCGTATCCCTCCTTAAAATTTTAACATTTTATAGCCAAATATTAATTGCTCAACATATAAAATCGAATTTTGCGCAACGTACTCTCAAAATGTTCTTTTTTTGAATAATCCTGTTTACATCCAACTGTAGGCATAATGATACTTTGCAAAACAGGCCCCAGGGTTCTCGTTTAAATTAATAAAATGTATAACTATGAAAAAATCACTCACATTATAATTTAAATTAATTTTTTTATATATTTTATTTCAGAATTGTTTCAAAGACAGAAATTGTGTGAGTACCGTATCTTTGAAATAACAGTGTGTTCCGTATCATTTCAACATAACTTTATGGAAATATGCTAAAACATCACTGCATTCACTCTATACATTGGGCATAGTAAATATATCAGATTTAACATGTATTTTTCTATGAGATAGTGTCAAAAACATATGACTTGCTAGAAATCGCCTGTTATGCCAAATGAGTGTGTACCGTTCCCCTCGGCCCAGGCTATGAAAAGAAAACTGTACTCGAATGTTCTCAAAAACCATTCAGGGGTTTTCAGAATTTTGTTATACCGTGGATAACTGATATAATTACGGGTACTCTGCGCCTTATCTGATCAAAATCGGTTGAGTAATAAATAAGTTATGAATAAAAAACATACCTGAATCGGGTGAAAAATCGGCGTGTTCCGTACCCGAAAAGTCACGTGGTATGGCCACATTGTAAGTTAAATCGTCACGAATCAAGACAAGTTGGCGAAATTTTAAGGAAGGTTAGATAAATAGAGAAAAACAGAAAAAAACAATTTTATACAATTGATACAACTATTATTGGCGTGGACGGTAGTTTGTACTTACCAGTACCGTCCATGAACAGGCTCAATCAAACCGAGCCTGAAATATTTTCAATTTTGCCGTGTTGGGCTTTCTTTAGAGATTCTTACTTTCTCTATTGTATTACTATGTTCCTCTGTATTTAAATGTCTAGACACCTTTATCTCTGTTACACATATAGTAATTTCTCATTGACGTTAAGTATTTCATTTTCCTATTTTCCATGAACTTTCTATTCTTGGCACCTTCTTTTGCAAATCCTATCTGATCCCTGTTATTTTCGTAATACAATGTAACCAAAACTGTTTGTTCCATTAATATTTTAATTTGATGTCTTTAGTGATTTGTAATGCGTGCACGTATCAAAATTCCGAAAATTGTTTTGTAAAAAATGTTCATTATCAAGGTTTTATTATTCAATATTGCTCTTTATGCTGAACTTATCTGGCACCACCTTAATACATATTTATTAATTAGAGGAAATTGGAACTCCTTAAGAACGCCCAAAACAGTGCTACAGTCAATGCCTTCTGGCACCGGCTAAAGCATAATTGCAACATTCAAACTTGAAAATTGTGTAATATTGAATAAAGAAAATCATCCACAGATGTTTCATTTCTATTAGCGTCTGAAATTAGGGAGTATTCAGGTTTTCAAGAGAAATATTAGCAAAACATGGGGCAATATATTTATTTAATTAATTGACATCTTCTAGAATTCAAACACGTTATTTTGTTTGTTGAAGGGTTGGGTTGAAATGTCTGAAATAAAGCATATTTCTGTCTCCTGCAACAGTTGCAACTTGTTGACTTTGCAATTGAAATCGATTTTCTTCGTATTTAATCAGAGTTTTAAATCACGTATTATTTGAAGTTTCTGAATTGATATTTGTCAAGCAAATAAGGTGAACGAGGAGGCACAGATTGATACAAGATTTGTTTTGGTGACCTTGTTAGTTATGATTCTTTCTTGATTAAATGAGGCCCTAACATCATTCTTCAAAGGACATACAGGCCTAGTTCTATGCTGGCCGCAAATGCCTATTATTTTCGGTTCAAGCAGAGTTAAAAATAATGGTAATTAATACGTATAAAGGCGGTCAGTCAAAAATAAATACTTTTATTTTAACTTAATGTCTGTAATATTTCAAATGATAAGTCCGCAAAAAGTTCAACTGTAAGAAATAATTTATGGTTAAGACATACCTTTACATTTCCGTCATCGAATGCTGAAATGAAAAACAAATAAAAATATAGAAAGAATACATAAACTTTAAAGCAAATTCCATTTTATCAATCAAATGGTAACATAAATTTTATTTTACATGTTTATCAAGAGTAACATCATTGCTATGATTTACCCTTGAAAGTCGTCATGGTAGGGTAGGAGTTAAACATACCATACTTTCATTATCATCTAAGATACGGAAAACTTAATTGTGTAATTGCTTTGGAAATATTTATATGATTTCATATTATGTATTTTTGTAAATGAAAATGATTCTATTTCAGTTATTGATTAATGACATATCGCTAGCAGGTCTTTGAAGTAAAATATTTAATTTGTAACTATCCTTATTTGGAGAGCTTCATTTTCTATTTACCGAATGCGGGTAAACTAATAAATAATCATACAACTGTTTTATTGCCGGGAACACAACATATGTTCCAAGTTAATTGAATACAATATTACATCTGATAATAGCAAGTTATTTTAATAACTATTACTGTTTTAACCAGCAGCGAAAAAGAGTTTCGACAGGATGACTGAATACCGGCACGTTCTTATATAAATTGATTGATGGAGGCATTAACCATACAGAAATTATTAAATCTATGTTAAAAGCAGACTCTTTTGGTGCATTATTTAAAGCGTAAATATTAAAATGGTTATAAAGAATATACTAAGAATTACATTTTAGTAAGCTGTTTGTTTTAGGTTTATTCAAATTCAACACACAAAATGTTTTAAATAATGGCGACAGAATTCGTGTCGTATACTATCTTTTTAAACCAATGTATCAAAATCAGTTTAATATAATTCACTGGTTTATAAAACAAACGTATGATAAAAGTAATTTATGTGACAACGTTTTAATACCCTTATGTCAAATGCCAAGATTGCATAATTTTCATTGTTTCAGATAATTTGCAATTTATAAAAGTTTGTACCCACATCTGCGAAGCTAGACAAATTAACTGAATTATTTCCAGCATCATTGCTCTATAAATTCAACTCTTCTTTGTTGCAAATATAATAACAAAGGTTTTTTTTTTAATATTATGATTTTTTGACATTGAGAGTAAATGATGTTATACATGTATAACAGTTAAACATAAGCTGGAAATATCTTTTGACCGACATAACGTTTCATTCGTGTATTCAAAAATCATTTTAATTATGTTGCCTTTTTTCTCAGTATGTCTATTTCAATGACTTTCAGGTAGTGCTACGAGTACTTTTCATTAAGAGTCGATTCGTTTTTCTAATCCTATAAGTAATAGACGAGTTAGTTACGAGGATATAACAATGGCTGAAGCGACATTGAGGGATGATTCTGCCCAAAGAAGTCGAGGCCGTTAGGCCCCAGCCACTGCTATACCCCCGTAACTTACGAGTTTCATATATATTATAACTGTTTTTATCGCAACTAATTTTTTGTTACATGAATCAGTAAACAAAATTACTGCGTGGATTTCCCTCTGTTGTGTCCCTTTCACTTTCGTTTCAAATGGAAAACCAAGGTAAAATGCACCAATACCAGCCAATGCTGTATACGGGACCACACAGGTAGCTATATATAATAAGTCAGTGAGCGCAGCCGTATAGAGTTGTTTTCGCTGTTGTCATAAAAAGGAATACAACAATTAAGTTAATCAAGAAATTTTGTAGATAGATATATCTCCTTGGGTAGATGTGCAGTGCAAAAGAACCGTAACTCTGCATTGCCTAATTTTGGAGTTATTGCCCTTCATTCATTTTTACACTGTGATCTCTGTCCGGGCCATAACTCTCAAACTATAAGCGATATCAACAAGATACTTTTGGGTCCTCCTGGGCTCCTTGCCACTGGCTCTTGTTACTGGGTCGGGTGGGGGCGTTCATTGAACGCCGCCTTTCCTTGATGATCTTGTTTATTATATTTCATATATTATTTGTAGCTAGATAAATCTTATTGGGTAAATGTGCAATGTATAAAAACTACGCCATGACAAATTTTGGAGTTTTTACCTTTGTTTATTTTTACACTTTGAACTTTGTCAGGGACATAACTCTGAAACTACAGTTTATTCATATATTCGCTAATATATATTACAGGTTGGGTGTCAATTTCAAAGAATGTGAAGGGGCTTGTATCGCCTATAATGAAATTTATGCATTTGCATTGCAAAATGTCTGAAACCACAGCTAACAAGGGATTTAATTGGGAAAATGGTTACTCATATATATATTACTGGTTGGGTGTCAATTTCAAAGAATGTGAAGGGGCTAGTAATCACCTATAATGAAATTTATGCATTTGCTTTGCAAAGTGTCTGAAACCACAGCCAACACACTGTGTACAAAAATATCAGTTATGGAAAAGTTAATCAAAACAACAGCATCATTTCACCATTCTGCACATATCTACAGAGCCTGATTCAACAACATTAACTTTGAGGTATCCACTTAACACATGTGTGAATGGAAAAAAATATGATGAACAAGATCGACAAGGAAAGGCGGCGCTCAATGAACGCAGCCCCACCCGACCCGAAAGCCGTTGAGCGCTAAAATTAACCTAAAAAAGTCTGATTCTGAGGTTAATATATAAGGACAGTTGATAAATTGTGGATATTCCCTTCCACAAAACGTCAAACAATTGATGGCATTATTCAAGTTCTCCACACAGTAAGACTATGTTAAGGGGTACCTGTAAGAGAGAAGTTGCCAAAAGGATTTATAAAAAAAGACATATCTTCAATTCACGACAAAACAATAAAAATCTGGAAACAAAGTGATCCCTCGGAAGCATTAATCACAACAAAATTACAAGAGAATTGCAGACTCGGTTTGATTGAGTCTGTACATAAGGGATAATGAATGCGTGCAACATCCCTCACGCCCCCTATGGAACCTTCAACTTTCATGGAAGTTCTCCGCTAAAAGATGAACCACCTTAAAAAATGAAATCAGTTTTAAATGACACAACCAAATTAGTTAATCCTGAAAATAATAACTCTAAACAAGAAGCAGTAAATAAAAGCATCAAATAATATAAGATATGATAAACAAGATCAACAAGGAAAGGCGGCGTACAATGTTCAACCCATCACTGGAATTAAATCAACAATCCCACAAAGATTGGAATTGAAGTAAATGCAAGGTCAAGGTGGAGATTTTCAAGTACTTCTGGAATCCTAGCAGTGAAATAAATGTTCGAAGGAGGAGGTTGGATCCAAAAATTGTAAGTTTATGTCTAAATATATTGCTACGTTCACCGAAAGCCTACAGAGAATTGAAAGAAACAGGGTTATTACTACCAACTGAACGACTTTAAAGATATTATAAAAATATGGTTAAACAGAAGCCTGGTTTCAACATTTGATGAAAAAGGAAGTCGAACGTAAAAAAATGAGATTTCGGAGTACATGGTTGACCTCTAATTGATGAAATGATTATTCAAGGCGACGTATTTATAACCAAAAAGGAGATACTTGGGACTAACAATGCCATTAGAGAATATGATAAACAAGATCAACAAGGAAAGGCGGCGTTCAATGAACGCAACCCCCACATGACCCAGCAACAAGAACCAATGGCAAGGAGCCCAGGGGGACCCCAAACAAAAACAGGACAGGGCAAAGTCATAAATGGAAGAAAAAAGTTGAAATGTCTACACATATTAAACTTTTCAGCTTTACAGATTATCCCTCATTACAGAGTCTGCAACTTTCATGTAATTTTGTTGTGATGATCCTTGAAGATCGTTCAGCACGACATTATTGTTGTGCTTGTGGTATTTTTAGTTTCAACTTTTCGGCATTTTCTAGTTGGGTGGTTCCAATATTCCTACTTGAATAATGTTGAATCACCCTTAGGATATGTTGCCTGCTTTTTAAATGTGTCTTTTGACGTCTTATCTGTGATACGCAGGCTTAGGTTATCCTCTGATCCCCTTTCAAAATTCCATTTTATTTAGTTCCGCCCATTGTTTTCTCGTTTAGGGCACACGCTTTTTATCACTTGGGGACCATACGCCGCTTTTCATGGAATGGCACGGAAGTGTCACATTGAAGGTTCCATGATAACCGCCGTATGAACACATCTGTGGATGTTTCTAAATTCAAATTTTACTATTTCATGTTTAAATGTTGAATTCTGCTTAAGCCGGTGCTAGGGGGCGTGGACGGTAACTTGCACTTTACAGTACCGTCCATGAACAGGCTCAATCAAACCGAGCCTGCAACATTTTCAATTTTGCCGTGTTGGGCTTTCTTTAGGGATTCTGTATTTATCTATTTTGAGCTGGACTTGCCTTCTAACACTGAGAAACAGTTGTTTCTTGTGAGCGACTCTTGTGATCACATCCGTGTTATTTGTGCCGTGTGGCGGCTGTAAAAAGTCTCCCCGTACATTTAATCAATGATGTTATATTTTCGATCCTTGAAGATCGTTCAGCACGACATTATTGTTGTGCTTGTGGTATTTTTAGTTTCTACTTTTCGGCATTTTCTAGTTGGGTGGTTCCAATATTCCTACTTGAATAATGTTGAATCACCCTTAGGATATGTTGCCTGCTTTTTAAATTTGTCTTTTGACGTCTTATCTGTGATACGCAGGCTTCATAACCTCTGATCCCCTTTCAAAATTCCATTTTATTTAGTTCCGCCCATTGTTTTCTCGTTTAGGGCACACGCTTTTTATTACTTGGGGACCATACGCCGCTTTTCATGGAATGGCACGGAAGTGTCACATTGAAGGTTCCATGATAACCGCCGTATGAACACATCTGCGGATGTTTCTAAATTCAAAACTTTACTATTTCACGTTTAAATGTTGAATTCTGCTTAAGCCGGTGCTAGGGGGCGTGGACGGTAACTTGCACTTTCCAGTACCGTCCATGAACAGGCTCAATCAAACCGAGCCTGCAACATTTTCAATTTTGTCGTGTTGGGCTTTCTTTAGGGACTCTGTATTTATCTATTTCATGATCACATCCGTGTTATTTGTGCCGTGTGGCGGCTGTAAAAAGTCTCCCCGTACATTTAATCAATGATGTTATATTTTCGATCCTTGAAGATCGTTCAGCACGACATTATTGTTGTGCTTGTGGTATTTTTAGTTTCTACTTTTCGGCATTTTCTAGTTGGGTGGTTCCAATATTCCTACTTGAATAATGTTGAATCACCCTTAGGATATGTTGCCTGCTTTTTAAATTTGTCTTTTGACGTCTTATCTGTGATACGCAGGCTTCATAACCTCTGATCCCCTTTCAAAATTCCATTTTATTTAGTTCCGCCCATTGTTTTCTCGTTTAGGGCACACGCTTTTTATTACTTGGGGACCATACGCCGCTTTTCATGGAATGGCACGGAAGTGTCACATTGAAGGTTCCATGATAACCGCCGTATGAACACATCTGCGGATGTTTCTAAATTCGAAACTTTACTATTTCACGTTTAAATGTTGAATTCTGCTTAAGCCGGTGCTAGGGGGCGTGGACGGTAACTTGCACTTTCCAGTACCGTCCATGAACAGGCTCAATCAAACCGAGCCTGCAACATTTTCAATTTTGCCGTGTTGGGCTTTCTTTAGGGACTCTGTATTTATCTATTTCAGGGCCATCATCGCCCTCTTGTTTTTTTTTTTTTTCTGACTCTTGCTTTTTTGTTTGTTTTGTTTCATTTTACGCCTTTTCCCAACTGTATTTCAGTCATATAGGCGGGTAGTTTTCTAACCATCGTTCCTGGAGAGTTACAACAGTACTAGATTACCTTCCTCCGTGCTAAACTACCAAAGCATCTCCCGGGGATACTACCAACGCCAGATTGGTAACTGGGTAAGAATTCTGGAAACAAAGTGATCCCTCGGAAGCATTAATCACAACAAAATAACATAAGAATTGCAGACTCGGTTTGATTGAGTCTGTACATGAGGGATAATGAATAAGTGCAACATCCCTCAGCCCCCTAGCACCGGCTTGAGCGGTACTCAATTCTCAACACTTTATAGTGCTGGCATCAATGATCCCGAAGGACCAGAAAATATAACAACACTGAAGTGAAGTACGGGGCAACTTTTTACGGCTGCCACACGGCACTTGACACCTGCTGTTGTGAAGTACAAAATTCTGGAAACAAAGTGATCCCTCGGAAGCATTAATCACAACAAAATTAATAGAAAATTGCAGACTCGGTTTCTATGATAAAAGAGATGACTTTGATTTTAGTATAGTAAATTATCCTCATTTGGATGGAGACGTACCGCATGCAACATCTTACGAGGTTTATATATCTCAATTAATTAGATTCGCTAGAGCTTGTAGCAACGTAAAGGATTTTAACGAACGAAATACTTTCATTACCGGTAAGCTACTAAATTCTGGAAACAAAGTGATCCCTCGGAAGCATTAATCACAACAAAATAACATAAGAATTGCAGACTCGGTTTGATTGAGTCTGTACATGAGGGATAATGAATAAGTGCAACATCCCTCACGCCCCCTAGCACCGGCTTGAGCGGTACTCAATTCTCAACACTTTATAGTGTTGGCATCAATGATCCCGAACAGGGCTACCGCTATTATAAATTACGTAAATATTTTACAAAATTTTACAGTCGTAACTTTGATTTAATTTCTAAATTCAATAGTGATCTAAAAACACTTCTGTGACAAGGGATTAGCCAGCCTGATTTTTACGGGGATGTTGTTTACAAACTTCGTAAGATTTTGGGTCATTGTAATTTTTCTGTTGTGTTTACTAAAATTATTAAACGTTTTATTAAAAGGGGTTATGACCCTACTATTTTAAGACATACCGCATGCTTAGTGTTCAACCCATTTACAGTTGGACACTACGCTTTCCTCTTTTGATTACATCTGACGGACCAAGTGGGAGACTATATGATGGACAGTTCTTAAAGCCCTTTGGGACTGAATTGCCTTAATGTTTGTCTTCTGTCTTGCTTCGTCGGGCCCTTGTAGGTGATTTTCTTGTTGCTCTGTCTTCCTTTAAGACATCGAGTACTTTTGTTATGGTCATTGGGTTTACTTTTATATGTTTCTACATGATCATTTTGGTGTTTTACTTATTTAACCTTTTGTAACCATAGCAACTGTTAGAATTTCACTTGGCGGGGATTCATTTTATTTACACTGTCTTGTTTATAGGAACATAGTGGGGCTAAGAGCGAGGTTTGGTGCACCATTAACCGGTTTAAACTCCCCAGTAGTCATTATTATGCTACTGACCGTTCCAAGGCGGCGCCCCTCTGTGTTCCTCAGATGTATGTCTATGTTGTTTTATACTGTTTTGGTGACACTTTTGCTTGTGTCTCTTGTTGTTTCTCGTCTACGGTAAGTATCTTCCCCTTTGTCCCTATTTTTTATTTATTTTATTTATTCCCCCCCCACCCCTTCCCCGTATCTCATGTCCCCTTCCCCTGTGCCTTTTGACTTTATGGGCCTAATATTTATTTGTTTTCTTTTAGTTCCTAATCAGTTACTTATTATTTGCCTGCCCGTGCTCTGCCTTATGCCCTGTCCTGTTTTTCTTTGGGGTCCTCCTGGGCTCGATTCTGTATTTATCTATTTCATTACCGATGGCGCTTGTTGCTGGGTCGGGTGGGGGCTGCGTTCATTAAACGCCGCCTTTCCTTGTCGATCTTGTTCATCATATTTGCTGCGTTCATTGAACGCCGCCTTTCCTTGGGGATCTTGTTTATCATATTTTTTGATTGATTCTGTACATGAGGGATAATGAATACGTGCAACATCCCATTCGGAACTGCCTCGGCTATTATCTATAATAACCTCTAAAACAATACGGATTGAAAGTAGTTCTTCCACGTGGTTTCAGATGTAAACAGAAACAGAGATAATGTTGTTTTTTTTTAAAACGAATGTATATATTTGGTTTATACAAAATTTATTTTAGTTCGATTGTGCAGGAAGCTATAAGCTTATAAACGCACTTTCGAATCCGTTCCTGGAACCAACCAGTACTGAGCAATTAGTGTAAAGTTTCTTGCTCAAGGAAACAACGACTTGCCCCTGTATATATTTGACATCTAATGTCTGTTCCGGTACTTTTATGCTTGAAAATATGTCTCACAATAATTTGTAATTTAAATATGCCGACTACTGTTCAATTTTAAACAAATCCGACTAAATGTCGGTTTTTTGTACTTTCCGAGGGATCACTTTGTTTCCAGATTTTTATACTTCACAACAGCAGGTGTCAAGTGATGTGTGGCAACTGTAAAAAGTTGCCCCATACTTCACTTCAGTGTTGTTATATTTTTCTGGTCCTTCGGGATCATTGATGCCAGCAATATTAAGTGTTGAGAATTGAGTACCGCTCCAGCCGGTGCAAGGGGGCGTGAGGGATGTTGCACATATACATTATTCCTCATGTACAGACTCAATCAAATAGAGAAAAACAGAATCCCAGAAAATAGATAAATACAGAAACCCTAAAGAAAGTCCAACACAACACAATTGAAAATGTTGCAGGCTCGGTTTGATTGAGCCTGTTCATGGACGGTACTGAAAAGTGCAAGTTACCGTCCACGCCCCTAGCACTGGCTTAAGCAGAATTCAACATTTACACGAAAATGGTGAAATTTTGAATTTAGAATCATCCGCAGATGTGTTCATACGGCGGTTATCATGGAACCTTCAATGTGACACTTCCGTGCCATTCCATGAAAAGCGGCGTATGGTCCCCAGGTAAAAGAATGCTTTTGTCCTAAACGAGAAAACAATGGGCGGAACTAAATAAAATGGAATTTTGAAAGAGGATCTCGAGGTTATAAAGCCTGCATATCACAGATAAGACACTAAATTTAAGTACCGAGTCTGCAATTCTTATTATACCCCCAAAAACGAAGTTTGGGGGGTATATAGGAGTCACTCGGTGGTCGGTCGGTCGGTCGGTCCAGACGTCCGTTGCATTTTCCTTGTCCGGAGCATAACTTGAAAACTAATAGTTGGAATTCAATATAACTACATACAATGGTCAAGCACATTGAGAGGAAGTGCAGTGCACAAGAACCATAACTCTATCTTGACTAATTACAGAGTTATTGCCCTTTGTTACTTTTCCTTGTCCGGGGCATAACTTGAAAACTACTGGTTGGAATTCAAAACAACTTCATACAATTGTCAAACACAATAAGGGGAAGTGCAGTGCACAAGAACCATAACTCTATCTAAAGTTATTACAGAGTTATTGCCCTTTGTTGTTTTTCCATTGCTTTTTTTTTTGTCCGTAGCATTTTCCTTGTCCGGAGCATAACTTGAAGACTAATTGTTGGAATTCAATATAACTACATACAATGGTCAAGCACATTGAGAGGAAGTGCAGTGCGTAAGAAACATAACTCTATCTTGACTAATTATAGAGTTATTGCCCTTTGTTACTTTTCCTTGTCCGTGGCATAACTTGAAAACTACTGGTTGGAATTCAAAACAACTTCATACAATTGTCAAACACAATAAGGGGAAGTGCAGTGCACAAGAACCATAACTCTATCCAAAGTAATTACAGAGTTATTGCCCTTTGTTGCTTTTCCATTGCCTTCTTTTTTTGTCCGGACCATAACTTGAAGACTAATGGTTGGAATTCAATATAACTACATACAATGGTCAAGCACATTGAGAGGAAGTGCAGTGCATAAGAACCATAACTCTATCTAAAGTAATTAAAGAGTTATTGCCCTTTATTACTTTTCCATTGCTTTCTTTTGTCCGTACCATAACTTGAAGACTAATTGTTGGAATTCATTTTAACTTCATACAATGGTCCAGCACATTGAGAGGAAGTGCAGTGCACAAGAACCATAACTCCATCTTGATTTATTACAGAGTTACTGCCCTTTGTTTCTTTTCCTTGTCCAGAGCATAACTTTAAAACTACTGGTTGGAATTCAAAACAACTTCATACAATGGTCAAGCACAATAAGGGGAAGTGCAGTGCACAAGAACCATAACTCCATCTTGACTAATTACAGAGTTATTGCCCTTTGTTTCTTTTCCATTGCTTTCTTTTGTCCGGACCATAACTTGAAGACTTATTGTTGGAATTCATTATAACTTCATACAATGGTCACGCACATTGAGAGGAAGTGCTGTGCATATGAACCATAACTCCATCTTGACTTATTACAGAGTTACTGCCCTTTGTTACTTTTCCTTGTCCACAGCATGACTTGAAAACTACTGGTTGGAATTCAAAACAACTTCATACAATGGTCAAGCACAATAAGGGGAAGTGCAGCTCACAAGAACCATAACTCCATCTTGACTAATTACAGAGTTATTGCCCTTTGTTACTTTTCCTTGTCCAGAGCATAACTTGAAAACTACTGTTTGGAATTCAGTACAACTTCATACAGTTGTCAAGGACATTAAAAGGAAGTGCAGTGCACAAGAGCCATAACTCCATTTTGACAAAATACAGAGTTACTGCCCTTTGATACTTTTCCTTGTCCGGTGCATAACTTAAAACATACTGGTTGGAATTCAAAACAACTTCATACAATGGTCAAGCACAATAAGAGGAAGTGCAGTGCACAAGAACTATTACTCTATCTTCAGTATTTATAGAGTTATTGCCCTTTGTTCTTTTTCTTTGTCTTTCTGGACTTATTACAGAGTAATTCAATTAAACTTCATCAATGGCCAACCACATTCAAAGGAAATGCAACATATATGAACAACAATTATCTTTAATTTCCCACAACCATAACTCTATGTTTCAATTCTTTTAAAAGGTATTCTGTTACTAGTAACATCCTCATTTCCGAAGCAGACTTGTGGGGGTATTAATCACATTTAGTGATAGTTCTAGTTTAATTTTGTTGTGATTGATGCTTCCGAGGGATCACTTTGTTTCAAGATTTTTCTACAACCATAATAATAATATATAAATAATGTTTTGTTTGCTTTTGTACCTATGAATTCACTTATTTTAGGTGCCACACAGCTCTTGACACCTGCTGTTGTGAAGTATGAAAATCTGGAAACAAAGACGAAGAAACGATGTTGCTGCCTTTCTTAGAAGCAGATTGCATCTTTGAATGATAGTTCCAGACTGTGAGTTAAACAATGTGTAACCAGCAACTGTGGTCATTTCTTCTTCAACAAGAATTTGTAGCAGAGTTACCAACGTCCCCCGCCTCGGGGAAGTTTCATATGAAACATAAAATTGTGCTTTTTCAAAAGATTGAGGTATGGATCTCAGGACTTTCAGCCTAAAATTATGATCAATCTTGATCATATTAAGCTTTGACCTCTTAGTGTGACCTTGACCTTGGAAGATAGGGATGCAGGTGTTGTGCATGACATATCGTCTTATGTACAGACTCAATCAAACCGAGTCTGCAATTCTTATGTAATTTTGTTGTGATTAATGCTTCCGAGGGATCACTTTGTTTCCAGATTTTTATTATTGTAACTATTTATGCCAAGTATTTTCAAAATTCCTTGAACTATGAAGAAGTTACAGATCGGACACAAAATATACCCTATTACAGACAGTTGACTATGTTAATCTTTGACCTCTAAGTGTGACCTTGACCTTAGAGGTAGTGACCGGTTTTGCGCATGACACATTGTCTAATTATTGTGAAAAATTGTGGCAAGTATTTTCAAAATCCCTGTAAAGATAAAAAAAAGTTATGGACCGGACACGACATATACCCTCAAATAGACAATGTTGACCTAGGATGAGCAAGTGCACCTTGACCCTCGAGGTAGGGTCTGGTTGTTGTGCATGAGGAAGTTTGGCGAGTAACAGACCAATTCTTGATCTATCCAACTTACAAGGGTGTTTACGTTAATATAATTTGGGTCGACAACCATCGTTACTGTCTAGATAGTCCAGTTAATGAGTGTAAGTTACTAACGTTTAATCTGTCGAAGGCAATGATGACTGTTGAGCTGTACACACCATTCTCATTTAGACGCTTATAGCTGACCGACTGAGAAGGGACTTGCTTGGCACTGAATGTTTAATATTCACTGCAGTTGATAAAATAAACACAAAAGTGCTTTACCAGGACATTACCTCGCATATGCATTGATAAAAATGTTGTGCTTAATGAATTCTTTGCCACATCCTTCCGCCGACAAACTAAGATATTTAAGCCCCGAAGCGCATCTGGTGAGTCCGACTTTAGGGTCACCTGAAACAAGAGCAAACGGTGTCTGCATATTGGATTCGCTGACGACGATGCTTGAGGTTTGGCGAAGTCGGCATCTCGATCATCCCTGTTATCGCTGATGCTGCTCCTCGTGGTAGGGATCTGTGATAGTTTCTGTAGGCACTGTGTCCCGTATTATCTACAGCTTGACTAGTCCCCAAATCCTACTGTAGGAATTTCCTTACTGGTAAGGTAGTTGGGCGCTTATCTCTTGACTTTGTCCGTTTCTTGCATAAAACGCAGGAATAGTTTTTCACCATTTTGGAAAACAAATGATTAAAAAAATAATATCATTTAATCTCTTTTAAGATAATACCATCTTTAACTTTTGCAGAACTAACATGTCCTTACTAGAACAAGTGGCTTAGCAATGGCTTAAAATAACAAAAATACATGTATGTATATATCGGCGACCCGGGTTCGAATATCGAAAGGTGCAGGTCGATTTCATTATAATTCATCATGAATCTTTTTTGCAATCATACGCACTGTATCTCTGCTCAGGCATTTACAGAAGTTAAAGCAGTTCCTTGCGTAAGTAAATGCATCTAGTACTGGGCTTGGCATTCTGTCCAGGAATGATGTGGTGGCTGATCTGTGCTCGAGTGAATTCAAAGTAGCTTACTGCCGTAATTCGAAGAGTCTCAAAAGCAACACATAGCTGCTATGTGGACAACTGGACACATGATTCGTTTGGTGCTAGTATTTGCAGTAAAAAGTGTTGTGCTGTAAATATATTAATTAAAAAGGATAAATGACTAAAAGTGAATATTGTCTTTGAAATAAAAATCATTTAAACGTTTCCATTTCTAGCAAATGAACTGTCAAAAGGCAGTTTAAGAAATTGTTAGGACAAAATCGCATAGTAGTGAACAAATTAACATTTCAATAATTACTCATGTTTGCCAAAATTGAATAAAGAGAGGGTTATCCATTCTTTTCTTTTGTTATTATATTATTCTATATTATTCTCTGAGCAGACACTAATATAAACGCCATGCATAACATTGCCGTATAATTTCATTGAGAATTGAAACAAAATTTAATATAAATATCATGTTTTGGTTTAATCAAATTATCTGTTTGACGTCAAAACTAGTTTTCAGCTTTGCAATCATGTATTTTTAAAGACAAAGCAAGAAAATATTAAAGTAACTAAGATTTCGAAACAGAATCTTGTAATTCTTCCGATTCTAAATCGCAAAAAAATATATCTAATGTCTCAAAGGAAAAGGCATTAATGATGTTTTTTAATCAGTACAAAACTATTTTATTCAAAATGTTACGCCGTTAGATTACGTCCTCGGGATTCATTTTAACAATTCAAACAAACACTTATTAATCAACACTAATTTATCAATGTCGTTGCACATAAACGTCCAGAAACAAAAAAAAAAAAATGCAGCACAAATTAAACAAAACAAATATTAAAATGATAACCAAGTAAAAAACAAACCTAACACTGATATTAAGTTATCATTTCCTAAAAAATCACGTTACCTAGCAAACTTAAATGTGGAAAAGGCGTTTGTAAAACATAATTATACGTTGGCGCTTTGTGTAAATAGTGATACGTGATTTGACATTTTGATTACATATTACAGAAAAGGAGTCAAACAAAGAACTGCTGTCACATGAGGATTATTTGCTAAATTGTGTTTAGTATGATTTGAAGCATTTTCCTGGAAAATCAATGTCTGATTGGTTCCTAGAATTTTTGAAATTGCAATTTGCTTTAAAGGTCATCATTGACAATTAACAAATAACTGATTTTTAATAGTATATTTGTATGAAATATTTATTAGGTATTTCCTTCACGGTTATAAATATTTACAGATGGCCCTAATAGCATCATTGCTGTAAAGATCCCACAAGTAAGCTTGCAAAGGGATAATAATGCCAGTATTAAAGCGTTAAAAGACTCTTTAAAAATGTCAAAATACAGAATAGTTCTTAACATTTTAATATGTCAAGGAGAATTTTAAGCAATGATTATCAACAGTCAACGTTACGATAAATTTCAGTAAATTTTATTATAAATAAACTTTAAGTTTTGTTATGATATTATGTTATAACAGAACTTCAGTTATGGACCAATTCATTCAACAGTTGCTGGCTTAAAATAACTTGTCCCGAACCTGTGAACAAAGGCTTTTGATTAGTTAATGTTAAAAAGATGTAAGGATATCTTACGGAATGAGATAGGGCATCCGTAGTGTCCTACCTTGTTAATTTAAAAATCTGTAATTTACAACGCCATGTTGTACGAAATATTATTGCAGACACATAAGGGGAAATAACTCGAAAACATATTGCAATTGAATGTACCCATAAAATTATACGATGCATACGATAATAAATTGAACGTCGAGCTCTTGTTCAAAATGATAAAAATACTTATGATACGTAATTCGTGTTCAAAATGACAAAAATAGGTAAAATGTAGTTTTTTTGCGAGAGTGAGTGCAATATTGTTGAATAATTTCTTCATTTGTTGTTTCCTCTGCGCTTGTACTCATACTTACAATTTTCTCTAAATTGCTGATAGTTGAAGTAATAAAAGCATGACAGTATGAGAGATTTGTACAATCACAATAAAAAAGTAATAAATTCTTTGAATTGCAGGAAACAAATGAAATCGATAATGATTAAATTTTTGCTACTTGTCAGATTAATTTTGCTTTCTAAGCTGCATGACTAGATGACACAAAATAGTTCCAGAAAATCAAACTGCAGGAAAATGTACAGAGATGTAATGAAAGTAAAAAGATTCAGGATTCAAGTAATAACTGACATGTTATGTGCGATTAATGACTAATTTTGAAGCATTTATTACCATTAATCTACTGTGTGATTAACGCAGTAATGGAAATTTTTGTATATTTGACCTCTTTCTGTATTTTGTTTGTACTTGGACTGAAGTGCCTTTTGCAATGTGTAAATTACTTTTTTGTTCACTTCACAATAATTTATTCTTTAAATACATTTTCAATTGTTTCATTAAAATTAGCACGAATCAGGAGACATGCATCGTCGGTTTCTCATGGTATATATTCCGTAAATACTGGATATAGTCCGATTAAAGTAAAATTTAACGTCAAACAAATTGCAACACAAGCTTTTTTTACATTTTTAGTTTGTTATACACATCATATAAAACAGGTAAAAACCCTAAAAAAATCTAACCATGGCAAACCAGTAAAAAAGCAATTCAAATTTTGCATTTGTTTCGAGTTTTTATATGGCTTCTGCATGTACACCATACACAGAGTTTTATACTGTAACCGGTGTCGAGGTAAAACAAAAGTAATGAGGCCGCGCGATTTAAATATATCAAAAATTTACACATTTACTACTTGGAGTTGGATTTAGAAGCTGTTGTGCAAAGTATGTATAATTTTTTATATTATATTTACTTGTTTTTACAACCTTTAGCCTCGTACATGCCCCAAATATCATATACAATGAATGAATTGTAATGGGTTTTCGCGTGTATATATCCTCGACTACCGATAAAATCATCGTTTGTCGTTTTTTAAAACAGTAAAGATTTTGCAATTTTCATGAGATATAAATAAATCATTAGCCTATATTATTAACATTTTCTTTTGATAATAAGATGTTTATGAAGTAGGGAAAAATAAAAATAAACAAATTTAAGTTCATTCCTGGGTAGCTTCAAAATGTAACTACGGAAGCGTGTTTGGGTAAAACAATGCCACGAAATCTAGAATAAATTGTTATTATGAATTTTAGAAACTTTAAATGCATGATATTTATTAACAGATTCATTAGTTTTTGGTATAAAAATGTTCAATGTGTATGATAGCTACTATGTTTTTATTTTAATAACATTTTGGAAGATAAGAATTGAAAGGTAATACTGAGCGTTGATACAAGTATATTATCTTTTTTATATACTAGTGATATATGAAATGTCAGGGGAGTCAAAACAGATACAGAATTTACAATGATTATGTAATTTCAAAATTGTGATTCCAAAAAAAGGGAGAAAACTTATTTTATAGTCACAGTAAGCAGTTCAAATTGTTGTTGAGCTCCATGGTTTAACCAGAAACATAGATAACATGCTATCTGTGTCTCTGGTTTAACGTAAATTGTGCTACAAAATATTGATGAGGAGCTATATTCGGAGTTAAACTGTTGCTTTGCCAGTGGGTAAATAAATCCCCAAATTTGAGTGTTAAATTCTTTGTACAATTTTACAAACACATGAGATAAGATAGTTTCAATACAAACGTAATGAATCAGAGATG